>NW_027176964.1:14551441-14628941 GCF_023349555.1 Cebidichthys violaceus
ATCAGCACTCCTGAGCCAACATAGACCACCAGAGTCTCCTCCCTCATTACAGATGTTCCCCGGGTGATTTTATTCTACAACAAATGCTGCTGATGCACCTGCCATAGCCTGCTCGTGTCCCCACAGCCCACCACAGACCTGCACGGGCAGCTAAATGAACAGTGATGAGGCGTCCCTTGCCTCGGGCACAGACACTCAACTAACAAGCGTTTTAGCGGTCATTTAATAGCAGGCTGCACATTACTTCATTTACAGTATACGTGCAGCAGCCAAAATCACACTGACAGTCCTGCATGACAGGTTTTCAGAGCTCCTACTGACATTTGAACACATGACTAGAGGGAGCGCTAAGCACAAAATATGCTTCCCTAAATACCCCCAGCAATTATATGCCATGAAAATGCATGCACGTGCAGCTGTAGTTGGAAAGGATTCAACAGTCAACCGGAGATAATGGCCTGTACCGCACCATGAAGAGCCACACAAGACTGATTTAGATTTTTATTTTTTTTTAAACTCATCACTTAACCTGCACATGTGCATGATTTATCATGGGATCGCTGTAAGTATGTGATCCGCAACATCGCTCCACACTGAAGCTCGTTTTTTTTCGCAAACAATAAAAAGACACTCCGCGCCTTTACCAAGACCTTAACGATCTCTGTAATGACAGACGACACGATGAGCACATTCAAAACCAAGAGAAAGAGGAAGAAAATACATTGTTCAATATGCAGAGAGATGAAAACCTAATCAGTTGATTGAATAATAGGTCTGCTGTTTCCAAATCTGTTGTTCGATTTGTATTGGCTACAATGATTTTCATGCTTTTCTCTGAAAGTTTAATGAGACCATAAAGACGCAGTGTGCACATCGCAACAGGCGTGATAACGACATATTTTTCAAATGTTTTTTTTTCCCCCCCTTAATTTTTTTAAATCCTTAATTTCAACTTTAGAAATGAAGCTTAACATCATGTACTCTGATAAGCGCAGTGCTCCGGGAAGGATCCATCCATACAATGCGCCATCACTCTCAACTACATTTTTTTTTTAAATACAATAATCTACAAATGTAATAAAATCAAAACGTATGAACATCGCTTCATAGGTTCCGCATTTCTACTCACCAAAGAGGGAGTTGGCAAAGCCGTACCACACGCATCCGCCTTCTCCTATGAGCCACCTTCCCTGCGTGCTGGCGGCGAAGCTGAACGGTGTCCCCAGTACGCACACCAGCAGGTCGCTGATGGAAATGTTAACCAGGAGCAGGTTGATGGGCGACCGCAGCATCTTGTAGCGGCAGAAGAGCACGAGCACCAGCAAGTTGTTCATTAGTCCCAAAGTGCCGATGAAGCCCAGGCACACAGCCACGACCAGGTTCCCTGTCGGGGTGAGGGTGGTCCGGTGTGAGCCTCCCCTCAGGTGCCCTTCCCCGGCTGCGGCACACAGAGCACTGTTGACCCCTGCGCAGCCGCTCAGGCTCACGTTGGACACGATCATCGCAGTCCGGTGGCACACTGGGTGACCGCGGCGCACAGAACGGCAGCTAATATGTCGTTGACATTTCTCTTTTTTTTCCTCTGTGTGTGTGTGTGTGTGTGTGTGTGTGAAAAAAAACAATGTAAAGAAAACCGGTCGCTAGCCAGCAACACTTGTTGCTCTAAGAAATGTCAAGTGGGGAAAAAAAAGCAGAGCCAAAAAGGATTGTGGGACAATAAAAAGTGTGTTTGTGAGGATGTCAAATTGTCAAAACTTTGTTCAGTTCAGGGAGAGAAGGGGGGGCTGTTAGAAATGTAAAGAGCAAAAAAAAAAAGAAAAGAAAAATACACTTTTGGTTTGTCTTTGCTCCACTGTATGTCACACTCTCACTCTTTCCAGAGACGCTCCTGTCTCTCACACAGGCACTTTTCCTCTCTGTCCGTATTTAAATCACAGTAGCCCGCTCTCCAGCAGCTGACGTCTGGGCTGAGGGAGGGGGGAGGGGGGCGGAGCACGCTGGTGGTTCCGTGTGGGGGAAGCGAGCAGCATGTAGATCTTGCGGCACACCGATCGGACGATCATCATGTGGTTCAATTAATGTACTGCGCTGAAGTCAACCCGCTGTGCTCAGAGCTCCATTAAATAAAATGAAGAAAAAAAAAAAAAAGAAAGTCCACCTCAAAGTTTCAGGAGCTGTCGTCTCTCTCCTAGACCTGCAGAGGTTAAAGTCCACTGAGCACGTACTGATGCGCGGCGCTGTCCGTGGTGCTGAACACGTTCTCTGAGGAGCGAGCTCACCACCAGTGGCTGCTCCGCTAATCAAATGTATTCGAGTTCGTCTGCATTTATTAAATTGCTGTGCGGAAATGAACAAAGTCGACCTAAGAGTCCAAAGCAATGTGCTTTCACTTCTATGTTTCAAGCCGTAAATATAGCAATACATATGCAAACAAGTCAACTAATCCAGTTCACCAAGTGAGTTAATGATGCCCATAGGTCAAAATAGAAGATTTCTGAGTTATAGCCTCCACACCTGTCTGAAGTTTATATCAATAGAAAGTCCATTGGTCATTATTTGACACAGAGGGAAGTCCTAAGAATATACCGCTGTATTTCTAGGCTCAAGGAAATGAGATGTTGACTCATTGTCTAGATTTAGCCTCGAGGAAGGATGAGACTTCCAGGCGACTCACTTTGGTGTTGGTTCGACCAGAGGATAGTGACGAGGTCCTTTTAGAGCATTGGGTAACACTTGGTAAACTGAGCATGACTCTGGGCTGTCATGTCAATTGTATTTACATAGCCACATATCACAAATTTGCCTCAGGGGACTTTGCAATCTGTCATAGATGGATATAGAGGTGTGGATATTTAAGCTGCTTTTTTTTCCACAGAGGAAATCAATTTAAATAGGTTTTCTGCTTTCCGGTGGCTTTTTTCTTTTTTTGGTTTGGTTGATTCTATCTGTGAATCATAATTTTTTTTTTCCATCTGCCAGCACTGAAAACATGTACTCAGGGTATGGCATTTTCGGACTGGAATAATGAGGAGCAGTGAACTGCTAAAACATGATGAGTGTCAGGCATCTACCCGCATGGTGTCCATATATTCCAGCACAGGCTGAGAGAAGTGTTATCTCTTTGCAGATAGCTCACCCTGTGCTGAACCTTAGAAGTTCAAGTCTCTTTTGGATGCTTTCTGTGTATATGTCTGCTGCTGCCATACTTGTGCAATACAGCACAGACACCCGCAATATGAACCAAGAAAAAAAAAGGAAAAAAAAAAAAAGGGTTCAAAATGTCAGAAATTAGTCTGTATTAAAATGCAATTCCTTGTAGTCAAACACTGGCATGTGGTGTTAAAGCAGTGTTCTTAATTATGCGTGGCCCGCTAAAAATGTGCCTTCTAAAATCAGATGGAAAACGTACTCCTACCCTTATGGTCTGTTCTAATCCCTTCCCACCAAATAACCCCCTTGTCACACCGAAGCAAGGTAATTACCCATAAAAACTGTACAGTGACATTTACTCTGACATCTTCCCCATATACAGTCGTACCTGTAATTGGGCTGAATTAAGACACTTGGGTTCTATTGTGAATACGCCCCCTCCATGTAATCATCTCCGTGGGACTGGGCAGTTGGTATTTTAGTTGGGTTTCTAGGTCAATTCAGTGGCTGCACTCTGGGGAGATGTTCAGGAAAAATACAAATGGGGTTAGAAGGGCAACACAGAGAATCTGTGTTACATGTAAATCAGAGAAAAGGTGCGACCAGAATGCTGTTTTGTGGTTATTATCCACTGCTGCATATCCAGCACAACCGTTAGAAGTCTCTTCCTGTTAACTTGGTTCATTCGACCCAGACCTGGCCTCCATGTGCACGGCGAGGTCCCATCCGGTCCAACTTACAAAATTTGCTAGAATGAACTCATAAACAATAATGACACAATTGACTTAATAAAGCGGCCGGCCCTTCTGTGACATGTTCCCTCCGTGTCAGCGTGGGTATTTTCTTCCGGTTCTCCAGCTTCCTCCGACAGTCCAAAGACATGCAGGTTTGGTCAATTGAGGACTCTAGAGTTTAGGTGTGAATGTGACCGCGACTGGTTGTCTGTCTCTATGTGACAGTCCTTTGGTAGCCTGGCGACCCGTCCAGGGTGTACCCTGCCTTCGCCCAATGTCAGCTGGCAATCGGCTCCGGCCCTCTTTTGACCCTGAATACATTACAGTCATGTTTTTTTTTTTTTTTTTTAGCAGACGCTAGGATAAGCGGATACAGATAATGGATGGATGACTCACCAGCCGTCAGTATGCCAATTTTCTTTCATTACAGTGCATTGTGTTTCTGCATTTCTTAACCTGTTTATTGCGATTACTCTATGATGTCTCCTCTGCTTTCCTGCAGCCTAATCCGCAATTACAGATCAAGTTTTGAACCTAAAATTAACTTTAAGGAAAGCCATAGATTCAGTCTCCGGTTACATCTCATTAAGCCTCGACTCTATATTTTCAAACTGTGTCAAAATGTGGAGTCTGTGCTGAGCTATCGTCCTTTACTTTAGACTCTTTGACTTTATAATACTCTCTGAGATGTGGCTGCGGCAGCTTTTGGACTTCATAATGTCATATCCTCCTCGCTTCACTACCTCCAGCAGTGGCTCCCCATCTCCACAGCTCGTTGTTTCTCTGTTGGGGATTTCACTAGTTATCCTGTTGCTCCGAACTTTTCCCTTGTCTCTCAGACAAGTTGTGTCAGGACAGAAGTCACAGTTTCTTCCTTGTGTCTTTTATTAGCCTTGATCATTATAAAAAGTTTTAGTCCCGCAAGCAGTGTTTACTGTTGATAGCTGCACATGTGCAAGTGGTGGTACTGTGTCATTTATGGTGGTCGTGCAAAGCAAACGTTGTCATTTTACTGTACATTTAAAGAATGTATGCCTAAGGAGGCTCAACACAGAAATGAACATGTCTAATACCCCATCAAACCCCTAGTTAAATATAAATCAGGAGCACTCACATCCACTAACCCAACACACAGCAGCATCAATATGCTGCCGACATGTTAGTCATAAAAGTCATGCCCACAACTGTACATGAACTTTGGTCAGACCTGCTAGATGTCTATGTTTTAGTGCACATTACATTTGGATAAAACATACGAACTGTAATGTATAGTCTGCCTCATAAACCATTTCTTGATACTGATGCTCACGTAAGTGGGGAGGAATAGAACATGATACATCTTCTACCACAGCCATTAAGTTCTTCCAACCTGATGAACTGACTTTAATGACCGCTGGTGAGTGCGGCTCTTTTGTGAGCAAGATTAGTTATTGACTTCAGGTTATGTTTGTTTTCTTTTTTTTTTGGGGGGGGCTCTTCAATTCGGTGTCGTATCCGTATGATTCTATACGTCTTTGTATGTCCAGGCTGTCACTGTTTCAGTATCAGGCCTGGGATCGGTACAATCGATGCGTGCGTCACTGAATGATTTTGGAGGCCTTGGTTGGTGCTTTGTTTTGTGTGTCGACATGATGCTGAGTAGCCGACTCAAGGTTAACGTGTCACGAAGGTATTGCGGCCGTGCATTTAAATAAATAATCCGCAAGGAGAGTGTGTACAGTAGATTTTTTTTGTATGCAAGTGCTCCAATAACTGCAGACAGGAAACACAATGACATCTCACACAGTCAAGGAGAGGAAACGGAAAGAGAACATAAGGAGCAGAGAGAGAGCAGGTGTGTGAAGAGGAACGAAAGGTCAACAAACATGAAGGGTTTTACTGCCGTGTCAAAGGCTTTGCTACAGCATGTTGTTGTTACTCAATATTTTTCTCTTGTGAAAGTGTATTTAACCCAGTCACATTTGCATTTTTGTTCTAACATCCCCCCCCCCCCCCCCCCGTTCCTCCTCCATCACCGCCGCCCCCCCCCCCCCCCCCCCACCCCGTTCCTCCTCCATCACCGCCGCCCCCCCCCCCCCCCCCCCCCCCCGACATTGACCTTGGGAGCGTGGCCACTGCTGCTCTGCTTCTTAAAATGCCCGATGCTTTAAAGAAATCTCCGATGAGATGCGGTGCGGTGCCATGCATCATATAGATTTATTGTCCACAGATTTAGCACAGGGGTCCGCCACGGCCCCTATCAGGACACGCGTGTCACTCGAGCCCCCATGCTTTAAATGCTCCGCAAACATCCGGTCATGACATGGCAAGAATACATCTCAGCTGAGTCGTGGGGAGGGGTGGTGAGGAAAAAGCTGTCTGAGAATATATTGTGAGAGTTGATTCAAAATGCCACACAGCATCTTGTGGCAGACTGACAGGTGTCAAATAAAGTGCATGTCCCCCGCATGTCAGTCCCCAACTCCAGGTTTAGAATATTTAGAATATATATATGAAGAAGTCTTTAAATGAACACTGGGGGGTATTTTCACTACTAGTTTTACTGTAGAGCAGTGATTTAATGGTAGAGTTTAAAAGTTCATTCTCGACTTTGGAAACAGTAGTTTGACAAAAAAAAAAAAAAAATCTTAACTCCACTATGACAAATGAGCAAACTCAAGTTGCTAAGGAAGACTGTGAGATGCATTCAAAAATATCCACAAAATGCTAGCTAGTGTACCTTGAGTTTCAATGTTTTCTTTTGTTGTTTTTTTTTGCCATTTTGATCATAAATATACGTATTTGCCATAATTGATATGGTGTTGTGTTTGTGGCCACCTGACAAATGTAAATCCAATATCCACTCATTCATCTGACTCTTTAACTATTAAATGTTCCAATGTGACTCTACGATATGTATCTTTGCTGGTCATATGATGTGTAAAGCCCTTCTTTCTCCTCACCCCTCTCGGGACTCGAGACTATCAGTAAAAGAAGACAAGGACATACAGCGTGTAAGCATCCACTTTATTGGATTTCTTCGTGGATTCATTGATTTTCTAACAGGGTTAGTCGTAAAAATAGAAGTTGAACAGAATGTTGACCCTTTCCTCTTGCCGTTAAAGTGCATCTCACCCCCTGGAGTAAAAAGTGTCAAGGCGTGGTCACACCTGCCAGAGGATAAACCCCTGAGGGGCTGATATTCAGGCAGAGCAAACAAGCGGCACTGACTCTGCACACTGGGATAAGAACTTCATCAATTTTATATCAACACTTGCTGCAGAAGCTGGTATTGTTTGTACAAAACATGTGGTGAGTGCACTGTGTAAGGTAGAGTTTACCATATACTGTGTATGTCTTTTGAGGAGGTTAAAGTGAACATAGTGGACTGTGAACAGCTACGACTGCTTGACTTGACAGCCTTATGACTTGTTCAGAATCAGAAATAGTTTGATTTTGTCGAGTGTAGGTTTGCACATACAAGGATCATGTTATGAGTCACAGTAGGTGTGTCCCTCAATTGTTAAAAAATAAACCAAAAAGCCCCAAGGAAGAGAGCCGAGCTTTGAAACAAGTTTTATTGTGGCAAAACTGTGGAATTACAACTTCCAGGTTTGTCAGATGCAGCTATAGAGCCCAAAAATGCTTTTTCCAATAGATTTACATTTGGAAAGAGACATCTGTAATTCAGCAGATCATTTTTGTTGTTGTAAATTAACTTCCCACTACGAACACTGAATTAGCTCTTATCTAAATCATCAGACCATCCTCCGTTCATGTGAGTAAATCTATGGGTGGTCTGAGTGCTCGGAGGTTGGGTTAGAGGAAACACTGGTGTGCTTGTTCTAGGGACCTATGGATCAGAAGATCAAGGTCATTTCATAATTGGAAGTCAATTTTGGCTTCACGCTCGACTCACTTGTCTTAATCACATTTTTCTTGTCATAATAGATCTGAAAGAGTGACAATCATTTGAATGTCGGATCAGCATAGTTCCTCTCCCCGTTGTTTGTCCTCTCTGCAGTTTTCTATACAACTAACTGCAGTAGTCAGCATGAAAACAGCTTTAGCAAAGTGGTGTCATCACACATGGAGATCAGTGGAAATATGGATCAGACTCCGCAGCTATAAATAACTCGGTGTGTTCATCGATAGAGCGAGTTGAGGTGAAGTAGGTTGTCCACTAATCACAGGTGTGGTGGTTTGATGCTCTTTCTTCATCTTTCTGTCATCATACTCATCCATTACACACAAACGTTACCTCTTGGCAAGTAAAGATACCAATATATTTACAGTATTACCCTGTGGATACAAGAGTGAAACCTGACTGTAAATAACGCCACACTGGTATGAGTGAAGTGTCTGGCAGCCAAACAGATGACACATCAATTGATAAAACAGCTGATGCCGATTGACATTTTAATAGTTTATGATAAAGATATTGTAATAAATCTATTTTAACATTTGTATTGGTCTGCTGGTAAGGCACGGGGGATTGTCTGAGTCTGAACAAGTCAGTCTCCCTTTGCAGTAAGCAGCAGACATTCTGAGGAATGGTGTCATCCTTTGTCTGAGTTTTAGGGGGTTTACTTCTTCCTGTCTATATTGTATTGCTGTTGTTGTGTTGTTGCTGTATTGTTTATTTTTTTAAAGCCCGACAAAACAAGCCAAAGGATCTATTGGATTCATTTTTAGCTTTCCCACCCGATGTGAATTTGTCCCCATCATTCTTAGAGTTGTTCATTGATCATTATCAGACTGTCTGGTTGGTTTTGTGAACTGACCCCTGTTGACACAAGAGTGTAAGATGTGGAAAACAATAGAATTTTGTTTTCTGAAAACCAGTACATATTTCACACAAAACAAGCATTTTAATTGAGGATTCAAGACTGAGCCAAGGGTAAATGTAGTATTGGTAGTTTCGTATTGAGAAATGACGATCTCTTTCAATGTCAAATACGTTTGACTGAAGGATAAGGGATAACAGCATGTAGAAGTCTTTATGCTTAGTGAAACTGTGAACTTTACCCTAACGAAAACCTCCTCAGTATATAAAGCAGGCGCTTTGATTGTTGTTTCTAGAAATGTAAGAACACCAACACAAGGAAGACCAAAGTACTGACCAAAGTACTGTTAACCAGATTAATCAGCCAGATAATTAAAGGTTTACTGATGAGGGGCTGATTATCGTCCATCAACAGCATCGCCCAGTGTTTGTATAAAAGTGTCGGTGTGAACGATTTGAAATTACACACCGTTGATTTTAGTCTTTTGTGTTTTCCACTCTTCACAGAGGTCGCAGGTCAGAATGCCTGGGTGGGGGGGGGGGGGGGGGGGGGGGAACAAAGCATTGTCTTGTTAATGGTCACTTAAGTATATTTATCTCTGCTGTATCATGTCATGTCATGGGTGGCAGCATCACTGGGACATTAACCTGGGTCTTTGTTTGGACAGGCTCTTGTGACTCTGCCAGTGAAAAACATTTTACTTTCAGTGAGTCCAATTGAATCTCAAATGTCCTTAAGGACTTTTAGGTGTCTTAATTATAATCCTCTCACCTTTCACCCCTCAAGACAGCACAATATGTTTTCTGTCATCAAAACCTTTTTAGAGATCACCCTTATGAAGTGTCAAAATAGATATTTTCAGAGGAAACCCATTTTCAGGTCGCCAACAACT
Source organism: Cebidichthys violaceus (assembly GCF_023349555.1). Taxonomy (NCBI): domain Eukaryota; kingdom Metazoa; phylum Chordata; class Actinopteri; order Perciformes; family Stichaeidae; genus Cebidichthys; species Cebidichthys violaceus. Next base: position 14,560,984 of record NW_027176964.1, read on the forward strand.
AAATGAAGAAAGGTTGCTTGCCTTACAGTCTGAGTGGGGCCGGGTGCTAAAAGCACTAAGCACTGAGTGCCTCTTTGGATGGTAGTTGTAGGAAAAATTCTTTTCACGCCTCATCAAAACATATTTTTTTTCAGTGCTTTTTCTACAAATTTTACGATATGGAACTATGTCAAAGTCAAACAGCTGTATGTGTAACTGCTAGTCAAATGTATAATAGACATAATTAGACTTCACCACCTTTTTATGACAGCACTTTTAGTCCTTTGGCATCTGGAGTTTTCCCACAAATACTGTCTAACCATTTATCCATAATATAGTGAATGTGGAAATGGAAATAACTGCTCCAGTCAAAATCCTCCCGTAATATGAGGAGTGCATTGTGGGATAATTGTAGCCATTTATAGCCAGAGAACAAGGCAAGAAAAACATTTTGTTTTATATGGCTCCACTGAATCCTACACAAAAAATGAAAGCGAGGAACCCGGTCTTCCCTTCTCATACTATAATTATAACATTATTATATATGTTTCTCTGCCTTACTTATTTCATGTAAAGTGTGAGCAAAAGAAAAGCTTTGTATTCAAATGTGACACTGCATTTCTGGCAATATAGCTGTAATCTTTCAATTAAACAGATGACCTGTTTGAATCTATGTTGAACTACTTTTTTATTATTAGCCAACTTTTATTTCATAAAGCTTCTCCAAAGCAATATTTTCTGTTGAGACATAGATCGGCACAGCCCCTTTCCTGTTGCTCAGTCAGCTTGTCGATGCTGTGACCTTGCATTAAAGCGGGACAATTTCACTTTTGCTGAATAGTGTCCATTCCAGCTACAAAAGACATTTAGGAATAATGCCACATTAGCGATAACCTAAAATCTTTGGGTAAAAGTGATGTTTTGAATTATCTGTCAAGAATCCACCAGATTTCAAATCACTGAACTTTTCATGCTGCATCATAGAGCATGGCAGACTGTTAACATTTACAAACAGCGTCTTGTTGCACCACTGAACTGCAACACTGACTGTAACAGAACTAAAGCAGGATGGTGGAAATGGAGGGCAGCAGTCCTGTTGGCTGCGCCGATGCTCTCAGCTCCAGTGCTGAAAGTAGCAGCAAAACCCCTTCATGTAGTCAGTCAATGGTGCATTTTATTGCTTATAATTTCAACTTTTCATCTGTAAAAGGAATAATGTTATTTCTTCTCACAAAAGTTAGGCTTGCTTTATAAGCTAAATGGTATCTAATCCTGTGACCAAATCCTCAAATTGAAGGAGGGCATGTGTTTTACCCGGTCCCAGATATTTACAAAGCATAGTAGTGTTAGAGAAGCATCCTCTGCTCCTCTGCTCCTCTGCTGTGTCTGTATGCAAATTGAAAAATGGTCCAGAATAATTGCTGTTTTCCCCTTATCAGTGTTTTCAAAGCACCATTGCATTCTTTGCACAGCCCCATTGGTCCACAGGTCACTGCTTGTCGTACTGATTAGGGCCCAAGCACCGACGTAGTCGGAGCGGAGGACCTATTGTTATTCTATTGTTTATTATTATTCCGCGTGTTTCGTCGCCAAAAGGAGGTGCTTGGGATACAGGGAATTTTTTTTTTTATTTGGCACGCAAGCCAGAATTTGCAAAAATTGCAGTCTGATTGGGGTGTCCAGCTGCGATATGAAATATTGGCTCGATAGCGCCCCCTATTGAGTAGCCCCAACATTGGGTTTCATCTAGCTGTATGAAATTTGGTAGGTATGTGGAACGTGATGGGACGTACAAAAAAATCCTACTGGAATTTTTCACTAAACCAAACAGGAAGTCGGCCATTTTGAATTTTATGACATTTTTGGACCATTTCAAGGAGCCCTACTTTAACGAACTCCTCCTAGAGATTTGACCCGATCGACTTCAGATTTGGTCAGTATGCTCTTGAGACCTTGGCAGTGAAAAGTTACTCAAATATCAAAAAGTTATCAAACTATGTATCCGTGGTGGCAAAAAAACACCATTCGCCATGAAAAAGGAAGTTGTTGTAACTCTGTCTAATCTGCTCCAAATTTCTCAGATGTCATAACATCCTGACCCTGAACACATCTATATGACAATTTAGAATCATAGTAATAGCGCCACCTAGTGGCAACAGGAAGTTATAGGTTTTGTACTTTGACATCCTGCTCCTCACAGATTATTCAGATCCCTCTCAAATGTTGTCAGAAAAGTCTTAAGGCCTTGATAATGCTTCATTGTGAAGATTGTAAGAAGTTGTTGAAGGGCAGCAACGTGGCGGCTCGTCGAATTTCGATCCTTCGCCATGAACAAATAAACTGATGTAACTCGACTCCACATCATCAGATCTTTACCAGATCTCACATGTTTGATTAGACTGCAGGCCTGAAGACATCTGCAGGCCAATTTTGAATCATAGTCATAGCGCCACCTACTGGCAACAGTAAGATAAAGTCTTTATACTTTGGCTTGTTTCTCTTCGTAGGTAAATCAGATCAACATCAAATTAGTTCCACACAAATGTAAGAAGTTCATATTGCCAGGTCATGTAGCTTTTCACGCAGTCTTTGCCGTGAAAAACTAAGGTAATTTTGAGAGCCTAAAAATGCTCGAAACATTAGCAAACTTGGCAGACAGATTTAAAGCCAAAAATGTAGTTATATAATATGATTTTATTTGTTCAGAGTGGCAAATTAGTTCTATAGCGCCCCCTACAAAATTTCGACAAAGCAGCCCTCGCAGTACGTTTCACATAGATTAACAAAATTTGGTAGGCACATGTATCACATGTGGACTTAAATAAAAGTCTCTGGGGACCATGCCCTAGACCCAACCGGAAGTCAGCCATTTTTAATTTTGTATGAATTTCTAGTGTTGTTTTTGCAATTTCCAGATGCTCTACTTTAACAAAATCCTCCTAGAGAATTAATCAGATGAACTTAGAATTTGGTCAGAACAATCTAAAGACCTTTGTGATTAAAAGTTACTAAAAGCTTGAGGTTTCATCGAACGACGTGGATGTGGTGTGGCTGCCATTTTACATCGTTCGCCATCATCCATCAAGCTGTAACTCGACTGTACCTTGTCAAAACTGTCCCAATCTTGACATGCTTGATGACTGTCATGACTTTAGGACTTCTGCCTGCCAATAGTAACTCATAGTCATAGCGCCACCTACTGGCAAACACAGACGTAAGCAGGATTCTACATTTACAGCGGCCCAAACACTGAACTTATTGAAAGGGTTCGTGGGCACACGACCAGAAAAAGACTTCTCTGATCTAAATATGTGCAGAGTAAGATGTTTGGAGAGCAGAAATTGGATAAAAAAGGTTTCCAAATTGCCCTTTACGCGTGGAGTTTTCATTAATAGTAAATTTAATTGTTTTTTTTGTTGTTTTGGAACAAGCCGTAATGTAATTTCATGCAATATGAAGTTTGTTTAATAAAATCAAACTGCACCCAGACTAATTTGTATGATAGATTATTCTACATTGGCTCACCTTTTGGCTTAAACTTATTTATTTATTAAAAGATTTATTTTTTTTCCACACTGAACTATACATTCTCCTATTTCTCCCCGACTTTGAGTCACTCTGCAGTGATTGTCAGAGCTACCTGCAGAAACAAACGACCTGCATTTACTTTGACAGTCTAGTATGTTACTCTAAAGCACGTTCACACACATTCAGTTTTTTGTCGATTTTTACAGGGTGACAGTTATGATTGTATTCAGAGGAACACTCAAAACATTCGAGGCTTAAGACCTGGTAAAATGACCTGGCTACGTCATTAGTCGACACAGGAAATACCGTTTAACTCGTGCACGCAGTGTATGATGGTCACAGAAATGTGTGGCCGCGTCACCCAGAGTTCTGCCAGTACCCTTGACGTGCGTGAATATGCGAGGGCCCGAAGCTTGCAGCTTTAATTAAGAGTTGAGTCTCTCTGGGTGAAAATAAAAGTATAGTGTCAGCAGTGATAATGTCAGAATTACCACACTGGGGACCTTTAGATAGCAGTTTTACAGCAGCAGCAGTAGATGTACAAGCCAATCTTGTTACCACCAAAGTCAGCTAGAATATTTTCAAAGGACGCTTTGAGAAAACATAAACCCTTTGGACCCGTTGCCATTTATTAACAGGTTTGAACCCTGTAACCCTTTCTTGGTCCACCTATCAACTTTTAAGCTGTGAACTTACTTATTAGGGAGCAGTTTGAGGATTGATCCCTCCATTAGAGTAGAAGCTCCTGTCTGTATTGTTATTTTTGCAATATTGAGGAAGTAACACAACGCATGCAGGATCTTAAATAAGAGCCCCTAATTGTCATAGATTTCTTTTCACCTATTGTTTGTTCAAAATCCAAACCAACACCTCCATCGAGCTTCTTTTATTGTTCATTTTGAAAATTTTCCTCATATGTTGCATACCTTCATAATATTCCAACAATGAGTCTTGTTAAATTCAAAGAAAACCGACTCATGTTGACTCAGTATTGTAAAGTAATGTTTTTTAAAGAATCATATTGTTTAATAATCTTTTAAATCTATTTTTTTTATTTTCTGTGAAGCAGCAGCATTATTCCTGCACCAACAACTGGTTGAGACCTCAGGGCAAGTGTCACAAATGTGGCCTTTAAATGCTTATTTAAATGCTTATTACTGATGAGTGTTATCTGTTGAAGAAAGGTCTGGCATGTAAATTATAGGTTTGAATTGTGAAATGTGACCACCTGACCCATTACAGTGATGTCCTTTAGAAACTGTAAGTGATGCAAGGACACAGAAAGCTTTGCTTTGCCCGTTTCCCAATCACTCAACCTCCTGTTGTCCAGCTGACTAATGATGTAAACTTAATTTATTACAGCTGTCTTCATCAGTTCAGTACATTATCGGTCCGTCTGTTATTACATTTCATAATGTTATATAGATGTATAAAGGACAATTTGCTTTTAATGTAATCCAGCAATTCAGGTTTTATGATATTTTCGACAAATAGATAATAGACAGATGGATTGATGATGATTGTGGAATACTGCCGCCATTCCTTTGCTTCGCCATTGTTATTGAGGTACAGAGATGTTAGAATGATCAATAAATAATAACTAATGACCAATGGGTATTCAATATTTTCAGTTCAAATGATCCGTCACTTGTGCTATAAAGTGACGAAGCACTAATCTACAGCAAGTAAATCAAGGAACACTGAGATCTGTGTGATTGCATCTTTTCAATAAGCGCGATAGTTGGTGTGCATTTGTGTGTGTGTGTGTGTGTGTGTGTGTGTGTGTGTGTGTGTGTGTGTGTGTGTGTGTGTGTGTGTGTAAGATGGAGAGTTATTCTGTATAGAATACATTATTTTTTAAAGCAAAAAAAAAATGCTTTACAAATGAAAATAAGCACAAAAAAAGCAACCAAAACACAAATAAGCAAAAAGCATGCATCACATGCTCGCAAACTAGATGGGTGTTGAATGACAAATATTACAGTTTACTTTTTCACAATAAAGCTAATTGCTAATTACAGCAGAGATGTAAAGACATAAAGATCTCAGAGGAGATTTATCATCTTAGTAAGGGCTCAACACTGTACAATAATATATCTTTGTTGTCTGCTTTCATTGCTCGAGGACAAAAGACTTGGTGATCCTGGCCACTCCCTGGTGGCTTCGTACATTGTTGAGTAGCAGACAATATTCAGTGAAAGCAATGAACTTAGAAAGCAGGTGGAGTTTGTTTAAGCCATAAATCTCACACAGGCTGCAATATGTCAGTTTATTGTCAAATGTATAATCAAAAATGCAGCTGACACAAACAGACAAGGTAAAACTGGAGTAATATGATTACAGGATGTGCTTTTTTTTTTTTCTCCGTCGATAACCTGGCAGCAGGATGGCCTCCATGCCTGTGCTAGGTCAGCGCTACACACACCGCAAACGAGACAATCATACTTTCCATTTAAATGAAATGTTACTATTGTGGAACCAGTGAATCGATAAAAATGCTGCAAAGCGCTCGATTTCTCATCGGGGATGTATATGTGTGTGTGTGTGTGTGTGTGTGTGTGTGTGTGTGTGTGTGCGTGTGAAGTGAGCCTTCTGGCATGCAGGACCACATGTTTCAGTCGCACCCTCACGGGAGCCGTGTCCCTCCTGGAGCATCATCTTTTCATTTGACAGTCATTAGTCTTTGTCACTGGCAATATGAGACGCCAAGTGATGAAATACGTAGATGCGCAGTGAGGGCTCCCTCTCAGTTTGCGACTGCAAGCATCACTGATCAACAGCAGTTATTAACACAACAAGCTTAGGATGCACAAATCTGTGATGCGTCAATGTGATGCTTTTATTCATAATTTTACCAGAGGGAGCTGCTTTGCCATTTAGTAAACACAAGGGTTATTGGGGGAGTGTTACATTTACTGACAGTGCTGTTCTGTTATTTGGCAGTGAAGGAATGAAGTGATTTGTCAGGGGAGATGTGAATCCAACTGGGTGCCGAGATTAATAGTCATATCATAAGATAACAGAGTGGTACGCTCGGCTCTGTTTTGTTTAAAGCCAAACACAGTCTATCAAAGAGGCCTTTTGTAATGAACTAAAGCGCAGCTATTGACTGGCGACTGATTGATTGATTGATTTCATTCATTGGTTATCAGACACAGCGCCAGTGTCTTTGCATGAAAATACCTATAAACCAGGAAACAACTCACCATTTGAATGTATTTCAACGTATTAAAGGGACAATTCACCCCAAAATCTAAAATAAATGTTGTTCTCTTACCTGTAGTGCTATTTATCAATCTAGATTGTTTTGGTGTGAGTTTCAGAGATATTGACCGTAGAGATGTCTGCCTTCTCTACAACAGTGTTCCTTGTTGGTCAAGGACCATTGTTTCAAAAGGTACGAAGACAAATTCTTACACACATAAGAAGACTTCTGTACATGACACATCTATGTACAGACATTAACACAAGGAATAACAACAACACTAATGTAAATCCTCGTAATAAAATGAATTAATGAAGAATAAATGAATAAGTAAGATAAGTACTGTACGTAGAGTTATGTTATGTTTGAATTTTCCACATATATCCGCTCTCATGCACTCACCCTCACAACAGACCAGGTAATACAAAAAGTTATATGAGTGAGACACATTTTACATCTGCAAAACACGGTCTTCACTGTTCGTCACTGAGGATCTCAACTGGAGCAGCTAGTGGTCAAGAGCCTCCAGATATTTACCATCTACATTGGAGGTTATGCATTTTAAACGGCTTTTGGAGATCTGAACAAATTAATATAAAATGGATTGGAGACCACCCATCGCCACATCAATAATAAAAGAGGGAGACTGACACATTTATTGACTGAAATACATCCAGTACTGTTTCTACTATACTCCAATATGTGCATGATTTACTAACTGCACAGACCCTGTCAACACAACAAGTTGCCTCTGAATGAACGCTGTTGTTATTCGACCTGATGGCAGTAAAAGCATATTGGGGTGATATTGGGAATCTGCTCTCTGTTCTGCAACTAATGAAATATGTTGACAGAGCATATGTTCCAGTGAAGAAACTCCTTGAGGTTAAAAGTTAAAGGAATATCCCACACATAATCTAATATTTAAGGTATTTTTGAGTAACTTGTGATTTGTCCTTTTACTGAGCACTGAGGCTGTGGTTCGCTTGAATTCACATAATGGATTCCAGTAGCTTCCAGAGAGGAAAATATCCCTAGAAACCTCTTGGATGGTTATCATATAATCAGTTAACAAATAATTTGCATAAACTGTAAATGCAACAAAGTTTGCAAATATCATATCTGAGCAATCTGGCAAAATTAGATGCCATTTCATCAATTGCTGATATTACAAAAACATGAGGCTCTGAGAGCTTTCTTTTCAGTAATCATTTGTTCTTCTTTGTCTTCTTTTATTTATAATCTCATTTCCCTCTTCTTCCCTTTTCCTTTTTTCCTTTTCTATTCTTCATACTTCTTCATCTTTCCCCAGCCATGGCTCCGAACCTGTTCATCAATATCTCCTTCTTCCCCTGATCGTTTTTTAAATCCCTGACACTCAAAATAATGGTTCAAAAGGTTAACGGCTGATGTTCTACCGAGAACCATTTGCTTCTGAAGAACCCTTTATGGAAGAAAGAGTTCTTCAAGGATTGTTGAAAGCTTGCGTGTTGTAATATCAACCTTTATAAAAGGTTCTACCAGGAACAAAAAGGGGGTTCTATGGGGACGAGCCAAAGAACGCTATACGATTCTAGTTAGCACCTTTACTTCTCAGAGTATACTCTCCTCTTTTTGGGGGGCTTTTCCATTTCCACATTCCTCTAGTCCTCCCTCCCTTCCTCTTGACCGCACACTTCTTTCCACACATCAGCCTCATGTTCCTTCTCCCTTTTGCCCTCGCTTCTCATCTATCTCCCTTTCCCCTATCCCTGTTCATCTCGTCTTGTCCATAGGACCCGGTCAGGTCTGCGGAGTAATTTAGCAGACATAGCAGCGGCAACATGAGTGATTTCCCACCGGGACCGCAGACACTTCTAATCACATCCTCAGGGACACAAGGAGACCGAGGAATAGGGTTTTAAGAATAACAGACAGGTGGTGAGAAAGAGGTAGAAGACGCTTATTAGGTAAATAGGTATAGGGACACAACCCCTGATGGAGTTAGATATCATCCCAGTGATTTAATTAGCCGCTTTACTTGGCCGAGCAGGAAGTGTGATACACTCAGAAGTGGGACATCCACAGTGTTGACATTTGATTGGTTGAAAGGGTCCCTTAAGTCGTTCACCTTTGCTAATTTAAGCACTGCCATACACACAATATATGTAGTGGCTCGGCTCCATGTGGGGTCATGTTTAACAAATACAGTAAATGGCAAATTCCCAGTGGGACCTCTAAGTAGTAGTTTCTCTATCTGAGTGGTTGTTGGGCAGAAGAGTGGAAAGCCCCAGCAATGCAATTCTGTATTTTATTAAGATGTGTAAAGAAGTAGAGCAATTATATAATGATATACGTTCTCTGGAGGGAGGCTTGTGGCGTGTGCGTCCACACGTAAGTGTGTAGCTTGAATGTGTCGACTTCCTTTGATTAAAGACGAAGGCGACCTCCCCTGTCAACCCACATGCAGCATTTTAAAAAAAAAAAAGACTTATGTCCACACAGGTTCCTACCTGATTAAGAGATGGCGGATGGAGAGATGGACTAAGAGGTGACATGAAGGGACCCCTCGTTCATAATGTGTCAGGATGTGGTGCTGACAGCTCTGATGACTGATGGGAGGAAACTGTGGAGAGGTGAGGAGCTGGGTAAACTTTGTGACCACTGGGCTATTTTCACACTGTGTGTAACAATTGTGCGCATTCAGGAAATGGAAAGAATTGCTAAGCTGTGAGACCTGCTTTAGTTTGTTCCTAAAAATCACTTAAGAGCAAACAAATCATCTGCGACTAACACCTGCCAGTATAGGTCTAATTCCAAAACAATAGAAATTCAGTTTACCCTGCCAGGTTCTGCACTGCTTAACTGCCTATACTTGTGCCTCGGTCCCTGCCGCTGTCCCCGGAGTTGGACCAACTCAAAGATGTGTTCAATGCGTATGATGTTGTGCTTCTGTATGGTCATTGCAGTAAGCTGTGAGGCTGCCAACACTGCTGACGGTTTAATTGTTGTCCTGCAGACGTGCTTGTACCCTAGGCCGTGTATCGCTCTTTGCTGAATGCTACAGTTTGCGCTTGTGGAGCTGCTATCTGCCTATGTGCAGAATTTGCTTTGGTATTATTAATTGTGACTGAAGTTGTTATGGTGGCTCATTTTCTTTTGATGGTTGTTAAGCGCGCGTGTTTTGATCTTGTCGATTCATGTAGTGGTGAGACTTTAATAGTAATTGCATTTGCCGTTGGGGTCTTTGCTGGCTCAGAGCAACATCAGATTGATGGTCATATTGTTTATTGGCTTCAGAGATGTAAACATGACTTTCATTTTGCACACAGCCCATTCACATACCTGCAGATGCAATATTGCCGTCATTTAGGAACTCAAAATTGCTCCTGACACACACAAGACATGGAAGAAGTCGCAATTACATTTTCTTACAGCGTTGGGGAGTAGCTTGCTTTACTATTCTTAAAGGTTCTAAATTAAAAATTCAGAGCATTTATGTAGCGGCAAACATTTGCTATGTAAAGATGTAGTGGATTAATGGCTACCTGAGCAGAGAATGCAGCTTCTGAGTTTTGTTTTGTAACTGTACCTTTTGTCAAACTCAGCTCGTATTCATGTGCTCATGGTATTAATATAAGGGTTAATATATGTCCTTCATTGTCTCATCTATCTAGCAGGCTTGTGCTTGTCCCAGACATACAGTGGATTAAACAGCATGGCTGACGTTGTGTACTGTATGTAATGAAGACGTTATTATCATCACTCCTCAGTCTCTGCTGTGCTGAGCTTGATGTATGTCTGCATGACGTGACAAGATCAGATCCTCTGCGCTAAATATCAACTCTGTACAGATTTCTATTTCCTATAAAAACCGGTTCAATTTCAAATGGATGATTTAAAGGTGATTTTTGATAAATCTAAATAAATTGTGTTTACCTCAGACAAAAAGACAAACACAGAAAAAGGTTCCTCCCAAAATCGAAAGATTACACTGCTCCATCAGAACTGCATCAACATACCATTAGATGAACCAGTTTAGCTGTGACAGAATAAGAAGAGAGTTTGATAAGCATACACATTATAGAGAGAGTCCTACTCTATCTCCCTCACTCTTGAGAAAATAAAGACCTTCTTGTGAAGGTTGGTACTCTTCAAGGATTTGTGTTACCAAATGTGAGAAGATTACACTGAGCATCTCTTCAGGTCATGGAGGTTGCCATAGAGACTGCCTTGTTCACCCCAGGAGTGCTGCTGGTGGGCGATTACTGCAGATGAGATTGAAGTCCATTATGTAAAAAAGGGACCTGATTCTAGGTGAGAAAATTATATTCTAGGGCTACAATAGAAAAAGAAACTGAAAACAAGGCCTCCCTCCACTGCTGCGGAAACACTTAACAATAATCTCTGATAGCTCTTCTCTGCTTCTTTTAACTCAATATTCACTAGTGCTTAGTGTAGCTTTACAAATATTCAAATGAAGTTACTCTATGTAATTCTGCCAACAGCTGATTAATGTACTGTAACTATGGAGTGGGGGTACAGCAGTTGTGTATTTATGTCAGCCAGGGAGGACCATGTTCAGCATCTGTAATGAGGTGGAAGACTGTGTTGAATGTGGATTAGTAGGAAAAAATTGAGAATCTCCTGAGGGCCAGAGGCCAGAGGTTAGGGGGGGTGGGGGGGGGGGGGGGGCCTCATTACTGTGATGTGGTGTGCTTGCAGCAGAATAAACATTAGTGTAACATGAATGCTACCTCACCGTATATTCGTTCCTACCTGAACTTACCTGTCTTTTATAGTATGTACACATCTTGAGATGTTGCTGTGTCTAAAACTGCCTTAGGCAATTTGGGTCCATGAAGGGATATTAGCTTCTCCAATACTCATAGCTGACAAGATGAGATATGAAAAGAGATATATCACCCTAAATTGAAGATGCATGTAAGGAAAAAAAACTGGCCCACCAACTTAAACTGTAGTACTGTAGACTTGTATCATATTTGTCTGTCATTCGTCATATTTAATGACGTTTTTTGATTGCAGTACAAATTAATGGCTCAACACCAACAAATGGATTGAAGCAGAATCTTTTTTTCAATCAATCTGAACTTTTGGACTGAATATTAAGATAATTATAGAAAGGAGGAGCCCCGCATTACTGTTACTGCAAGTTGGTGAATAAACACACCAGATTATGTGTCACTACTATTGTATTCTTTTATGCAGCTAAGGTAGAGCATTTGACTGAGCAGTTAGAACAATACACTATCTAACAGTCTGTCGCAAAGTCCAGTTGCATTTGGGAGCAGCAGGAACAAGCTGTACACACAACATTAACATATCACCGGGTTGCTTTGTGAACTTGTATTGAATTTTGGGTTCTTTAGCTGCTAAATGTTCCCCATCATTACCAGCCAGTCGCTAAAAAGCCAGAAGCCAGCCTGCTTCTCGCCCTGCGTTTGGATCTGACCTGACCTGCTAAAGGTGGCCTTTACCCAACTTGCAACACCATTTTCTCTTGTAATATGGATTAGTTGTCAAAGTAAAGTATGGGATGGACAACTGCAGGGCATGTCAGGAAGCAACTATTAGAAATAGAGAAAAAGACACTAGTCATCCAATATCAGACTTAGATGATCAAACTACCAAACAAAAACATCTACACACTCAAACCTGTGCATAAAATATTCGCACAGATTTAAGTGTGCAGATGCTTTATTGATTAGGGAAGCATTTATTATAAAGGCCACTAATTAGCATTCTCCACACTGAAGGTTTGGAATCTCTCTCTTCTCCAAGTCATTTGTAATTTTTGCGTAAGGGAGATAACTGCAGCTCACATTTGTTGTGCTGAAGTAAGATTGTCTGTATCATAAATGGTCTGAATTTGAAGTGTAAGTGCTTGCATTGTAAGGTGTACTGTTATTAATGCCAGTGGAGAGATGGCATGTGTGCTGCAGAAAACGTTTGGTTGGCAGCAACTTAACTTAAGAGAGAGTTTAACACAAACAATTAAACAGTGCTGATACGCCTGCACACACACACACACACACACACACACACACACACACACACACACACACACACACACACACACACACGTCTTGATAAGCTTAGCACAAGGCTTGATTGGCTGGGTTAGGGGAGGAGAGCATCACAGGTTGACCCTGATAAGCCCTGATCAGACAAAACAATGAGTGATGAAATGACGGATGATTTCTCTTGTGGTATGGTAGCTGATCACAAATGGCAATACAATACGTCTAAAACAGTAATTTGGTGATGTGGTGGAAAATATTCCTCTACCCGGCCAGCAACCAAAACAAGCAGCCCAAAGGCCTTGGCATGGAACATTCTCATACAACACAGTTAGTTATCTTTGTGAACAGAGAGGGAGAATTATTCTTCTGCACAACAGAGACACGGTGAAGTTCAACAAAGTCCAGAGCAAAATGACTTATGCATGAATACAATATACTGAGTAGAAATATATACTACGTACAAAAATTACCATTACAGTGGCAAGGTGGTAAATTAACACCAGCCACTAGCAAAGCACTGGTCGAATATGTGACAGACCAATGGAACTGTTTCATCAGAGCTCTTTCCCTCCTGTGAAAAAACAGTGAAGCAATTAAAATATAACACGATGTAACGTTTTCCTTTCATTTGTAAAAATTATCTTCTGAATCTTCAAAAGAGTATCTGGTGTGGGTCACTCGGGTTCAGTTAAGTGTTTATTATGTGTCATTGTCTGCAGTGGTCGAGCGATGCAACGTGTGAATGAAAAGAGGGAGCGGCGTTAGCAAGAACAAAGCAGTGAATCAGAGGAGAGAAACTTTATTCCCTGCAGTTATGTTCTAAAGCACAAATAAACACAACCAAATCTCCGCACACACCTAATGGAAGGTGCCAGATTTTGACGGATTTTGAATTCATGCAGCCAAAGCTCAGCTCTGTGTGTGTGTGTGTGTGTGTGTGTGTGTATGCGGCTCTGTCAAACTGACACTCCGATATCAGCACACAGCAGAGGAGAGAGACGAAGAGCAAGGGGGAAAACACTGGCGCACATTAAACACGCAATAACCTGCCACGCAATAACCTGTGTAATAACCATGTAATAACCTGTTGGTCAGCACATATCGGCGCTGTGCCTCATGCGTTGGTATCAGAAGCAGAGGGTCAACTTTGAGACCAAATTCTTGACATTACCACTGTTTGCTGTTTGTGCAGCCTTCCTGAAAACATGACACTTGCAGACATTTTCATTGGCAGGCGACAAAAGAAATAACAAAACTATGCCACAATGTCAGTCAGACATTGTGAGGGATAAGGGCGAGGGATTGTGGTCATGGTGATTCAAGTAGTAGGGGAAGGCAATCAGTAAAACTGGGCCACATAGGAAGTCCTTTGAGACGGTATGGTAGCAATTTAAAAAATGGGAAAAAGTCTAATAATCATTGTTGTGGAAACGCAGAGGGTATGTATTTAGCTAACACCAGTCTTACTCCTATGAAAATAAATGCTCTGCAAAAAGAAGCAAGTATTGCAGTATTTCCTGTTACTGGGCACTAAAAGGACTGTGTTAGAGGGGACATGATGTTTCAGCACAAGCTCAGACTCAGGTGCCCACATTTTATTTGCCAATTGCCTGTTGCTTGGTGCTTGAAAGCTACGGCACCCACAAGCAATTATGAGCACCCGAGGGGAACTAACAGTGGTGTGTGTGACCATATTGAAAGAATAGTAATTTAGTCCAATGAAGATCAAAAGAGGAATGAACACGATGTGAGCTAAACAAAGAAGAGGTAAAATGATCCAGTGTTTCCCCAAAAATAAATCTAAGATTAAAGAATCCATCTACCTGGATGTCACTGGCACATCTACAACATTATGTTGAAGGTCACAAGTTGGATTTTTATTATCAACTGTTTGTTGATCAGTTTCTTTTTACCATTTTCCTAAGTGATGCTACATTTTTTTTTTCTCCAGAATAAATCGTATATCACTGTCTTTCAGAGAGAGAGAGCATTTTATTTCTGTGCTGTGTTTTTAAGAGGCTTATCAACGTCAGCATCAGTAGTTCCTCTGTATAGGTTAATCATACCAATAGATCAAAATCAGTTAATGTGACTCTCATTCACAAATAGCTTGTGTGTAATAGTACAAATGGTTTCAAATGATAAAGCCAGGTGATTCAGGCAAATTTGCCTGTTCCTCTTTTCTTTTTTTTTTCCCCTGCGAGGATAAGGTCAGACATGTCAGCTAACTGCTCGGTTCTGACTATAATTGGGAAAATGTAGGTGGTGTAGACAATTTCCTAGTTCATCAAAGAAGCCTACGGCCATTCATCATCTTTTAGCATATCACGGAAATTCACCTGGAGAGAGGCAATGTGGGAGTGACAGGGGCAATGAGGGGAAGGAGGATGATTTTCCTAGCAGTTGCTGTTTTTAATAATGATCAAACAGGCTGTTCAGATTTATCAATGGAATTTGGTGACAGGAAGGATTAGATAATCGAAAAGGTAGTAAACAATGATCTGTCATCACGCCTAATACAAAACAGCATTTACAAAAAGAGTTGATGTGTAATATATTAACCCTTATTCATGAGTCATAGTCATCTTCCTTATTTCCCCTTCTAGCTTTGTTTTAGAAATGAATAACAAATTCCTTCATGTTTCTGATTGTATGCATTACATTACGATCATTTAGCAGACGCTTTTATCCAAAGCGACTTACAATTCAGTATCTATCTACACACATAGATGCAGCTATGGTTGCAATTTTGGGGTTAAGTGTCTTGCACAAGGACACATTGACATGAGAGTAGTAGAGACAGGAGCCGGGGATCGAACCGCCGACCCTCTGATTGAAAGGCGGCCCTGCTCTCCACTTATCCCTTATGCCCTTTCCTTCTCTTTTGTGTATCTGTGACATGTTTTCTGTCGTTGTTTGGGCTTTGGTTAGGATGTGGCGGCCTGTGTGTGATGCATTGTGCGGCAATCATTCAGCTGGTCAGTGCACATTAGCCGCGACTTGTTTTTAACATGCCTGTCAAAGTGAGAGCTAAAATGACTTTGCTAATGGGGAAGTTACATGCAGGCAGAACAAAAGGAATCAATAGTACTGCTCTGCTTAAAAGCAGTGAAAAAGGTGTGAAAGTTGGCGGACTGATTGAATAACATTATCAACCCAGAGCTGAGACTTCAAAGATGATTTTTCCAATATGTGCGGATAACTGAGCATGAAAAGCAGAAGGAGAGGGTAATGGCACTTTATTTTCCTGTCTTCTTTTTGACCTCATCTTTCGCTGCGCTGCTATAGAAGGCATTCTCAGAAGGGGAAATATCTCAGTGTGCTTGTGTGAGTGGGTGGTTTCGAGTAGATAAGGACTTGTACTGTATACAGTAGACTGGAAACATGGTTCAAGCCTCATTTCACTCTGTCTCTCCTCCATGTTCTCGGAGTGAATGTATGGTCCACTGGGTCCCGATGTACTTTCAGATATGTTTGCAGCAAAAGGCGATTTCCCCAGTAACCTCACAAACCACAGACGGCAAAGAAAAGGAGGAGGAGGGGTGGAAGAACAAGAGATGAGAAAAGTGTAACCAGAGAGAGGAAGAAGTTATGGATTACCTTTCCTTACATCTAACAAGACCGCCTGCACAAACACTCACACACACACACACACACACACACACACACACATGATTCCTCACAAATACCAATTATCCCAATCATTAGCACAAAAGCCATTCTACTCTTCACACAACAGGCTGAAGCAGCAGCAGCAGCGGTGTGTGTGTGTGTGTGTGTGTGTGTGTGTGTGTGTGTGTGTGTGCGTGTGTGTGTGTGTGCGTGCGTGCGTGCGTGCGTGCGTGCAAAAAGAGAGGTGAAGAGAGACAATGGTTTGATTTTCAATTTTAAGTTGATTGAAGATGATTTCAAACTGTTAGTTTGAATATGTTGTATGTGTTCATTTGCAATGATAAGACTGTCAGGGACTTCCATCTATGTCTTATTCACGTCACAAAGCAGTTATTGTAATTACCAGATTCCGGCTTGTAAATAGCGTTCACATCACCTTCCATGAAGTCGTTACTGCGACTGGGAACCTCTGGGAAAGTCGTTAAATGCTATTCTTTCCCATCTCCTCCATCCGTCCCATGAGACGAGACAGGCATGCTGGGAAACTCAGGGACAAAATGTACTACAGTCCACTGGCTTTATAGATGTCCGTATAGTTGTTTAGTATAACAAATTTGCATCAAGGGAAATGTAGGATTCAGGCTTTTTGGAGTTTAACCGATGCAATTATAGGATTATTGAGTTGACCTATTGTGTTCTCATTCTGTCATTAAATGATCATTTTAATTATATTGAAAATTTTATAATAAAATAAATAGATAGACTTTTAAATTTTCGTTTGTCATTTAAGGACAGAATAATGAAATATAACAATATTTTTGTATTATTTTTATTTGTTTATTTTAATCACCGTTTAATGCAAATATAGTCAATTTCAAAAGACTTTTCAAAATGTATCATTGTTGGATAATAATTCAACACATTAAAAGTCTTTAAGTATTCAGTGGGAACATCATTTTCTTTGACGTGTTGTGCATAAATTTTGACACCAGTCCCTGGAGGGCCCTTTGAATAAATGTTGTTATAGTCTTTTAAATCCCTTACATCGATAGGAAAGTGTAAATTAATATTTGATTTATTGCTGGGTTTTTATCTTTCAGCTCTCGCTATTTCGGATTTTAGGTGAATGACCGTGAATGAACGATGGAGCACACCCTGTAATACAGGGAGAAAGGAAGAAGAATGAGACGTGATTTCATGTAAATGTAGAATATTTGTTCTGTTACACAAGCAGGCCAGATGTTGACATCAATGCTTGGAAAGAAAATCACAGGGTTTCCTCCCTCCTACAAAAGAAAAGCAACTATTTGTACAGCAATTTAGCTTGCATTCTTAAAAGTTTTGATAACACTCTGTAACACCAAACCTCCAAGTCAGCGTAAACACCTGTGTATAAATGCCTTCTAAAGAGAAAAAAAAATGTTATTTTTATGTTTTGCCCCCCCCCCCCCCTCTAGATATCTTTGCACAAACATCAGTTATGAGATCCTTACATTTTTTTTCTTTTTTCTGGAAGCTTTCTCTTTGTGAGGTGTGACAAAAACAACAAAGCCTGTCCATGCCAGACAAGGTCAGGTTGCTCCAATCAAATGCATCATTAATCAAGGAAAACCATTTGCAATGACAAACACATCAACTTAATGGCCAGCATCATGGGGAGGGAGGGGGAGCTTGATGGGAAAAGTGGGAAAAAAAAAAACAGGGAGGTGAGAAGGAAAGCAGGAGAGATAATCACCTTCTCCCCCTATATATTCTCCTGAGAAAGGGCATGGAAAAATACTAAGACGTTTGGGAGGCTGAGGAGATGGAAAAACACATATACATCGCTGAAATATGAATAATTAAAGTTCCTCAGTGTGAAGTTTACGGAGGCATCATTGTGTCTGAAGAGGTGACATATTCTAGAGGTTGGGTAATGACGGCATCCAGCGTGAAAACACACTTCCTGTGCTGTCATTTTGAATGAGAGGATGGCAGCTGTCTGCTGAACACTTATCTACACATTTTCATGGAAATTAAAAGCTGTTTTACATGACTATCACCTCTCAAAGGCAGTAATGTAAAATGATTTTAAAGTGCATGCAGTGGTGGAGGAAATATTTAGTCTTGAGGAAGTATTTAGATCATTTACTTATGTAAAAGTACTTATACAACACTGTCAAAATATTTGTTGCAGGTAACAGTCCAGTCAATAAACTAATGGTTTCAGCTGCACTCGTATAAACTCTTAGCTTGCTAACACATGATGCCCTCCAGCCAGAACCAAGTATCTTCCACGGGCCGGTATAACTGTTTGTAATAGTGGAGGTAGCATTAGAGTAGCCGATAAGGAGCCCCGTCCAATGTCCTCCTTTAGGATTTCGGATGGCCTGAGAGTAGCTCTTCAGCCTCTCTGTTCTGGCCCTATGACAGCGGTAGCGCTTCCTTGATCACAACAGTTCAAAGAGGCCATTGTTCAGATCGCTAGAATCCTTATGGACCTATACCGCCTGCTGTATGTCTTGTAGGCTGGGTAGTGCACCCCCCTGTGCAACACTTAGCCGTCTGTACCGCTCTCTGCAGGGCCCCTCGGTCCTGCTGGGTACCGCTGCCAAAAACATGCCGTGATGTCCCCCGTGATGTCCCCCGTGATGTCCCCTGACAGCATGCTCTCTCTACAGTGCAGATGTAGAATGTTTCGAGAGTTTGTGGTGACATGTCGAACTTCTGCAGCAGCCGCCGGGGTTGATAAAGGCACTGCTGTGCCTTTTTTTGACCAGGTTGTCTGTGTGGACACACCATGTCAGGTCCTTAGTCTTAAAGTGTGTTGAGGTGGGGGGGGGGGGTGGGGGGGGGTGGGGGGGGGGGGTGGGGGGGGGGGGGGGGGGGGGGGGAACCATTGAGCTGATACTGCTTGTGTGCATCAAAAAAAGCAAAAAACGTACACCCAGTTTTTGTGGTTTCTATTTAAATCTTTCTTTGAAGAGGTGTTTATGTAATCTTTTTTATTTTTGCCATTTGTTGGAATTAAGACAAATGTTCCGATAATTGATAATTGTGCAGATTTTTTACCCAGTTTCTATCTAGGAAAGAGTTGTCCTGTAACAAAAATATTTGAAAACACACTGAAGCAATTGAGGGTATGACACAGGGACACAGACAAAGAGGAGAGCATAAATATGTTTCTGTTTTTGGGTCACAGTATGCCAAACAATTCACCCACAGCCTGGTGGGCTTCTGGTCTCTCAAACCTTTTGTTGTGCCGAGAAATACAGCAAACAGCGTGAGGCCTGGCAGGGACCAGGTGCTGCAGCTTTTTTGTCTCACCAGTCTACCTCCACCTATAGATCAGTGTTTGAAATAGAACCTGCTTCTGCAAACTCATTTTAGATAAACAAAATATGATCCTGTGATTGTCACCGCAGCTACTAAACGCATTATTCTTTTCACAGCATCTAGCTTTGCTTATTTTTTTATTGAGTTTTCAAGGTTTGATCTTTCACCAGATTGCTTAAGTTTTTGAATGCATTGCAATTCACTTTCAAGTCTCAATATAAATGCAATGCATTAACAAATTACAATCAGAGATTTTTTTTTTTACCAGCTTATTAATTAACATTACATTCATCTTTTGATATAGCCCCAAAAGCATGAAATCCACTTTGGAATTCATTATAGTCTCTGACTGCCGTGATTGGTTTGCCATGACCAAAGGCATCCCCGATTAAAAACCAATTAGCTCCTCAATATGTTGTCTCTTTAACACTGACAACTGAGCTCATGTGTTGTTTTTTTTCCAAGATGTAAATATCATATTTCGCAGTACATGCTGAAACACGTTACCCCAAAAGAGCCAGCCATGTGCGTCAAACAGCTTGAAGAAAGATGCAGTTGGAAACAACAGCAATATGTTCACTGCTTACTTTACTTAGATCTGATGATGACTTACTACTGCATTTAAAACCGTATGCCTCAGTATAACACCCAAGGCCTTAGCTACCACTGAGGACACCAAAGTCATGTTCTTAGTCATAAACTCTGAGAGTTTCATGATATGAAAGAGTTTACATGTTACTATTACACTCATACTACACATTTTTTAAGGCTAATTTCAGATAGGTAAAATATCCTAAAATCTGACTGTTTTCAGGGGGGAAAAAAACATGATATTCTGTCATTGTAAAGAAATCTCTGACAATTTTAGAAAATATAATTGAACATTTAAAGGAAGAATAATCAAAAAATGTTTCTTTATTTTGGTAGCTGGTAACATGATGTCATGAATACCCACCAAAAATGGAAATTATTGGAAATTATTGGAAATGTTGCAGATATACCCTTGTTTACATTACTATAAAAAGTGGAATATTATATAGACAAGTTCAGATATATATTTGACCTGAGAATGAATCTGTTAACCTGACAGACAAAAACTGTTAGTTTGGTCATTTAGGATCTTGCCTAATGGAGCTTCAAAATATCAGTTTTGCCCATTTTTCTTTCTTGCATTATGTTTTGAAAGTATCACAAGTATAATTGTTATGCGCTGTAACTTTATTATGACCCTGATACTAAACGTTAACCAAATGTCAACCGTCTAGTTTCCTATATGACCTGTTTTGGAGAACAGTGCAAGTCAATACGAGATATAAATGATTTGAACATAGCATGTGACCCTATCAGGATGCCTTCACCAAGCAACATTAGAATAAATTGAATCATCAAATTGTGTGTGTGTGTGTGTGTGTGTGTGTGTGTGTGTGTGTGTGTGTGTGTGTGTGTGTGTGTGTGTTGCTGACCATGGATTTTCAATATATTGATATCCACTGATACTGATCACCTCCCAGCAATCCATCAATACCAGCATCTAAGCGACAAAAATCAAATCGCTCAATTCAAAGGGGGCAGCAGCAGCTGGTCATGAGGGGGTTTGTTACATGATGCATGTGTGCTGCAGGGAACGGGAAGTCAAGTAATGTCCTTTAGACGTGTGTTTGAGCTTCCTCCAGGGGAATGAACTGATTTAGTCCCCCGCTTTATCCTAACCTGGTGACCATGAGGCATGCTGGGACTCTTTGTTCTGCACACATTGTGCTGTGTCCATTTTCACACTATATGCTAATACTACATAGTATATACCAATCTTAATAGTGTCCTATTCATGAGTCTGTTCAAAAGAAAATAATGTATTTAATGTAGTTTTCCGGGATGCTTCTCTTACCACCAGTTACATTGTTTCCCCAGCTGTTAGCTTCTCTGTTTTCTTTCTGTGTAGCATGTATGCCTCAACTGTAAGCTGCTATTGTCTGCATACCATTTGTTGTCTTTTGTGTAGATGACTTATGTACGGTGCATCGTTGTCTTTGTCGATGTATTGTGTATGTTTTTGTATTTGGTAGCATACCAGATTGCCCTTTAGGTATCAATATAGTTCATCCTATCCATTGTGGGACATAACATAAATCAGCTGCATTTGGTGTGCATACCTTTGGATATACAAATCCAGGTTGGATCTGGAATTAGTAAGAAAGTGACTGAGTTAACCCTGCATCCCTTAGTAACAATAATGTTGGGGCAGATTTACCCCCCACAGTTCTTTTTAAACAATGGGAACTATATTTTAGACAAATCAGCCTCTTATTTCGAGCCAGAAAATGTAGATTGTATTGGTTGAAATGATGACTGTCACTGGTAGATTTTATTATCTGTAACTATACAGTGCATGTGTATGAATGGGGATTTTGTTTTTACGTAACCTGTAACCCCCACGAATGAATAAATAGTTACTTTATGATGTTACTTTGACCTGGTTACTTCTGTAGGATTACAGTTTACATTAAAGCAGATAAACACACCGTATAATCCATACTCAATACTGGTGGCTATTACTGTTGTGTAGAACCGTGAGCTTTAACTGGTCAGAAAACCGACAAATGGTGGTGAAACGGGGTCTGTCCAGTAAATGAAATACAGAGGTGACTGGAGCTCATCGCTCACTGTCCCAGAGCGACTGACAGGTACATCAACCCTGAAAATGCATACGGCGAGCTATTTTTAAATAACAGTGACAGGGACCTGAAGTTGTCCCATTTCATGTTCTCCCACCTGGGCTCTCATCATGCTCCTTTTGTCTGAACAGCTGGCACAGATGCAGCAAAAGAGCCCATCTGCGAACATCTATGACACAATAACCTCTCTCTTTATAGCTCTTATCCCCAAGAACCCCCCCCCCCCCCACACACACACACACACACCCACACACGTACTGAAACCTAGCATGGCACCCTTGTCCACCTGTCACAGACTGACACATACTCCTCCCTGATAGCAACTCCCATTCAGGGTTTCTTTTAATTGGTTGCAGTTTTCCCCAGGGTTGGAGCTGTGCCTCATAGCAGACCCAGTAATGATTTACCATGGGAGCTGTGCATTAAACATACAGTTCAGCAGAGCCACAAAGGAACACTTCAGCACATACAGTACCTACCAGGTGCATGGCTGTCCCTTATGGATGCTCATAGTGGAGGCAGCATCACGTAGTCACACCATATTAACAGTCTGGGGGTCACAATAATTAGTCTTACACAGTATGTTGGAGTTTATTTTGTCATTATTTAAGCTCCTGCCTGAGACATTCAAATGAATTGATGAAGTGGTTTTGTGTTGGCCTCGAGCAATCAAAGTCAGTTTTAATATTTGTTTTAGTAGAAGAGTAATGGGTTTGATAATGAGCTGCACTTGTTTAATTTTCTACACTGTTCTCTTTGTTGTTAATAATCTCAAGAAAGTCAATAACAAAATCGATAAGAAAGAGAAAATGTCCCTGACGGCACGGTGACCTTTGGTTGGTGGGCTTGTACCTCCAACAAGGATTGTGATTGGAGAATGGGATCATGCAATAATCTGGTGATGGAATCTTTTTTTCTGATCAAATGTTGGACTATACATTGCTGTTCAAAAAATTGGAATCGCCCCAAAATCTTGATTAAGTCCAGTCAGAGGACTACTCTACATTTTTGAATTGTCTTTCATTCTTTTTGGTTGTAGAGAGTTCTCTTTACAAACAGCAAAAAACGATTCACACACACACAAACAGAAAATATGAAAGCACATGACTTCTCCTCATTCTCTTATTCCATTAACTGGGAGCATGGCCCTGAATATGCAATGCTTTGCAAAATCCACCTCAAGCCTCCAAATTTTCTCTACTCTCATGTATCATCCGAGACAAACAAGTAAATAAAAAATAGCACGGCCGCTCCTCAAAACTAGGTTTAATTATCCACAGGCAGCTTTATGGGACGAGGGGGCTGTACCTATACAGACACACAATTACACACACATAGACAACCACATCTGGCAAGCAACCACAAAGCCATTCATCATGGTGTCAGTGGGAAGCCTGTGGGGGGGGGGACTTCTGGGTTAAAAACATCTCGAATTAGAATTTTATTTCACACGTTCACCCAACTCTCGCTTGTCTGTGAGGTCTGGCTCTGTAAGGTTAAGTGTGTGTGTGTGTGTGTGTGTGTGTGTGTGTGTGTGAGAGATGAGGCAGCCCCTCATGTTGTGACATGATTAGTGAACTCACTGCTTCTGTGATAAACTTCAAGCTTCATTATCTTCTTGACCCAGCAAAAAAAACAACAACATTACTTATATATAATTAAATGTAGATATACATGTTTGTTTTTTTAATTGAAAAATCATAACTTGCATTGAATTCTGCATAAAGGATCATTACCCGTGTACATGTATCCACATGGAGGCTGAGCCCTCCTTCAATTATCACATTGAATCATGCATCAGCTCTCCACCCATTAGCAAAGAGGATGTACTCCCACAGGTGTCAGAGAGCTATTCTTCTGAAGATGGTGAGGAAACAACATTGCCATTAACAAATGATTAGTGAGAAAATGAGTTGGAGAGTAAATGCCATGGCACATTAAAGCTACAGAAAGAGAGATTTTATGAACTGAGCATATATGATTCAGATTTTACCCACACAGCCTTGTGTCAGAATGCAATTCTTTTGTTTATTCTCAGGGACTTGTTATTGTTGAAAATACAAAGTTTATTTTCCATGGAGGAAATTTTCACAACTGCTTCACTGCAGGGGCTTTATCACTTTTATTATCCGACTCCCAGCTTATAGCCCAAGAGCACAGATAGTCTCAAATGGAAATGTGCCCTTACTGTACTATAATAAAAACATAATATGTTCCTCTATAATGTTCTCTATATGAAGAGCTGATTCCCTATGAAAGTATTTCGCTCAGTGTGTCATTCCTCTATCATGGAAGATGTTATTGTACTCAAGGTAAGAGAGAGAAGAGTGTTAGAAGTGAAGGACAAAGGTTGTATGGCATCATTATTTGTGTTATTTGTCTTAACAGAGCATTGACGTAAATGTAACCAGGGTTTCTTGGGTAAACAGCTAAAATGTATTCGAAAGAAAGTTAGGTGTTGAGGAAGTTACGGTGAATTTATTATAATTATGGATGTTTCTGACACAAATAGAGGAAGGAGCAAGAAATCACTTCTAGAAGACTAATGATTCAGGTGGATATTGAATTCCCGTTTAATAATGGATATCACATTGTTTACCTTCCATGTGATGAATATGCATCGTTGACTACAATCTTTAAGACCTTTGATGACCTTATCTTTGCATTGCTGCTTGTTGAAATTGAATTATTCAGTTAAAGGGGACACTTTGAGTGCCTTTGGAAAGGTGTAAAGAAGGGTCAGTAGGGATTTAAAAGAACAATTTACTTTAAATCATTGTCATGAATCTTGATGTCCATAGAGTCATTTTCATGTAATGGTCTCAATGTTATTTCAAAGGTTGCTAAGAATTGTCAGTTGTATATTTTGGAGTTTGTATGCAGCTTCCTTCATAATTTCACCTTTGGAACTTCACACTGGTACTTTTATGGAAAAAGCTGATGTGTGCTATAATTCATTCTCAACCAGGTGTATCTGTACCCCAGGGGATAATACTGCAGTTGCTAGGGGTTACTTTGAAAGACTGTGAACTATCTTTTTACATTGTGTGTGCATGTAAAATGCATGCATGTGAATGTGGATGTACAGATTATGAACCCACTGCTCCGTGCTGCTGAGCTGAAGCAGGTTGTGGATGTCTTAACGCGGTGTCTCCTGCTCCAGCGCATCTGTCTCTGCTGTGACGGAGGGACCACGGGTATTTGAATTGCACTGGGGTACACCTGGTTGAGAATCACTGAAATATTCATGCACAAGTACACATGGGGAATACCAGTCACAATTGAAGTTCCAAAGGCAACAGCACCCATGGTTATGGAGGCCTAACGTATATTTATAGAAGATTTATGGTTTCATTCTTTTCTATTTTTATATATATATAAATACCCAGGTGCATGTAGAAAACAGAACAATACCAGATTGACTTAATAGCAGTTTTTAGATGTTAATATTCACCATGAGACTGTTGCTATATATTTACTTACTTGTCACTTGACAAAAGAATCTTGTTTTTCTTACACGCACAGCACATCATGGTCTATTATACTCACACATATGAAACAATGTTTAGCTCAAGGGCACTGTGGTGGGCACTATAGATGTATTCCAGTTTGTGCTGGGGATAGAACCAGCAACATCTTTCTTCATGGTCACACAGCGCATCATCTGTCTTTAGTGTTAAGCGATTGAAGTCTCTGACGCTCTGTTTCTACATGTGAACTCATTACTGACCAGATTTTTGTCAAAGGTGGCTGTATGTTTCCATTCCGCTTTGATGGGAAAGGTGATCTGTCCGCTCTGAACGTTGAACTATGTAATGGAAAATGAGTAAGCTATCTCTTTCAAATTGTTGATCTTTCGTGGGTGAAATGAAAGTCTTTCATGTTGGGAGGATGCGAAAGGCCAAAAGAGTGAGAAGAAACCTGTCAGACTCAAATTTCAATCACGCTTATTTAATTATTTCTTATTACAGTCTTTTTCTTTTTCTTCATATTTGAAAGTCAGCGAGCGGCAAAAATGACATTTGATGTGATATCAACGAAAAAGATTAACATTCAAAGGTGGAAAAGTTGGATCGGGTGATTACACATCAAATATGCACATCAGCATTTCTTATTAGCGTGCAAATACGTGCACATTGACACAAACTCGGGTATTATTCATCGATGCTGATGTGTCCTTTTCTCTCCTTCCACTCCAAGAAATGTCTATAGGTCTTGTAGCCATCCCCCATGAGTAATATATATATATATATATATATATGTATACATACATACAGCAAAATCATTTCTTTCCAATGGAATTGTTTGTGAGTTTGCTGGTTAATCCATTCATTCCTATGAAACTTGCTCAGTGGCATGATGCCAAAACAATTCAACTGCCGAGGATAAAATGTCCATTAACCTGCCAGCTACAATATTTCACCAACTACCTCTGAAACTAGTCAATACAATATATATTGCAAATGAGGACATACTGAAAGGTCAACAACAAAGCCTTTTTTCAAACTACATATCTAATGTCATAAGTGACTCATGGGAGAGACGGCGAGACCTTCTGTTCCTTTTAATCCAGTCATTGCTAACATGCTATGTCGAATACCTCCTGAGAGAATGATTGATTAATCTACAGGTTGTCTAACCCCTTTTTAATGAGCATGTCTTTGTTGGAAGGAAGGACTGAGGAGTGTAACATTACCAAGGCTTTGATTTGATTAATTTAATAAGGATGTGACGTCTTCATGGTAAAAAAAAAAAAGAAAGAAAAGTTCTGTAAGAAATCTACTTTCTGTCACAGCCACAAACCTATTCAACATGCCTACAATAATACAATAATACATAAATACAGACATAAGGCAAAAGTTCTGTTTACATTCAGTGATACTCTCCAAAACGTATTGTGTATATCTTTGAAGTGGAATAAACATATTCAATGTATTTGCTCCCTCGCAAAACATTTGCAACGTTTTTAGTTTTTTTTTTAAATGTAAATCCTGGATTGTTTACACCCATGTTTACTTGTTGTCAGTCTTCTTCCTCTGTGCCTTATTAAATTATTGCCATATTTTGATGGTGCTGCCCACTCGTAAAAAGACTCACATGACGTCACATATGATCAAAAACTACAACAAATCTTCAACAGCAGCTGATAATCTTCCTCCATTGGTTAAACTTCTCAGCTTGTTGCAGTGATGTAGATGTGTACTCCAGGGTGTGTCAGTATACCGTGACATCACAGACAGACAGGAAACTTTAAAAACTTTTACAAATTAAATGTGTTAAATGTTTTGCAGATGTGTTCAACATAAATGTAGCTTATGTTGATGAAAAACATAATTCTGGTGGCATCACGTTTACTACGTAACATATTTACTAATGTCAATTATTCAGAGGAAAGAATGACAGAAAGACGTTTATAAAGGTAATTATGATGGTGATGAAAATGAAAGGGAAGAAAGCAAATAAGAACAATTCAGAGGGAGAGGAAGATAAAGTAAAGAGGAATAAAGGAAATGTCCAATTTGTCTTATAAAATGCAGACCCACGTTGAGAAAACGTGTCTAACCCACTTTATTATTTTAAAGACGTTTGAGTGAGTTTTCTGAGTAAACTGGAAAAAGTACATTCAGATCCACAATTTCCCAGGGACCTTAAACTTTCTATCTCTCCCTATAGATATGGTGTATACTGTAGAGTATAGTGTGTTTTTGTCTGTGCCGATATATTGCTTCACCACTCTCAACGTCCTCATGGCAAGACGCACTCCATCCAGTTTACCTGACTTCTCTCTGTGCTTTCATCACTCTGGTACATTTCTTCTCTTGCGCTCTCCCTCTCTCCTGTCAGCTCTGTTCAGTGTTTTACACAGCAGCCCCGAGCATCCCTGACGGCTGTTCACAGCACTAATGGGGATTTGAGAGAGAGAGAGAGAGACAGATAGAGTGATACATAGAGCAAGAGAGAGACGATTGAGGTTTGAATAGATTGTTAAAACCAGGCGGCAACCTCCGGTTCTGCCGTGTGAAGCCGATGCGGAAGTGTGCGTTCAAACGTGCATTCTCTCTAGTGACCAGCAGGGGGGCGACTCCTACAGATGCAAAAATAAGTCAGATTGTATGGGAGTCTATGAGAAAATGATGCTACATCTCACTTGATTTCTTACCTCAGTAAACATGAGTTTATGGTCTAAAGTCGTCTTCAATACAGCATGATGTTCATTTAGAAAAGTATAGTTCCCTTTAGAGTCAAATATAATATAAAGCGTAATACGCTTTAGGGCGGGCTTACTATGATTGACAGGTCACTGCCGCTAACAGAGCCGTATCCGGTGTCACTACGTCACTCCTCCGCATTCCAAAAATGGTAACTTCCCTTCATCGGAGGCAAAAAGGCCAAGATGGCGACTGCGAAATCGCTGAACTTGAATTTCTTCAATAAAGTCTATGGGTAAAACAGAGACTAATCAATACCAAAGCCCCATGGGCAAGGCAGCGTGCTGTGCGCACAGCGGGTGATATCTGTTAGCGCTAGTTTTCCTGCAATTGTGTCAAGTACCTGATTGTCTCAATCATCCAGGCAGCGTATCTTATTAACAGTTTTAATGTTCGTAACAGTCTTCCACAAGAAGTCACAGGGCCTGTTCACACCTGGCGTTGACATGCGTCTTGGGTGATTTGACTAAAAGTGGAAAGCTCTAAGTCAGCAGTTCACACTTGGCATTATGTGTCTCCATCTGTGTTTTGAGTAAGCACTTGTGAACGAATGATCTGATCAGCAGCAGGCCCGGAGGCAAAGCAGTTCGGTACCTGAGATTTCGGTTAAGTTGTTTTCATTAGTTTAAACTGTACTATTAACTATTACTGTATCAGTTAATGTTCAGAACATGATGTGCAAAATAAGAGCCATAAATACAGAAAACAAGCAAACTTTAGTTGTAGTTTATGTGAGAAATGCAATGCAATGTTTCATTTTTAACTGAGCCATTTCAAATAAAAATTGATTACATCTCTGCCAGAGGCGGCTCATTTTTTTTTTGCAGACTGTATGTGTGCTGCAGGCAACTTAAATGAAATACCACTGCAACAATGTGATGTAAACTGTGATAAAGCACGGCGTAGATAAACAAACATAAAACTGCTGCATCAGTCCCTGAGGTCTGTTCTTCACTCTCCGTTGTAGAAGTTCCCCAGAGTGTAATTGTTTGAGAAAGTTAAATTATGTTTTCTTTTCAGATGAGACTGGGGTGGTGTGGAGATTATATGAGTTTTACACTGTGTCATATTCCCTGTCAAATCTGTTCTGCTCTGTTTAACTGAGTTGGAAAGGGACTCGTTCGATTGGTTTGTGGAATTGCATTAGTTGTTACTAAAATCTACGGTGCAATCTACTGTATCTGATGAAGCAATATACTCAACAACTACCATCTGCTTCATTCTGTGCACTCCCCAATATGCAGCAGAAAATGTGTTGACATAACTTCTGCAGTTTGCAGGTTTAAATTGTTCACTTTAAAACCATAGCTGAACATCGTTTCAGCTGGTGTCATCAGGTCAACTTGCTCCATTATTTTGAAGAAATAGTAGATATGTCTTTTACACCACCAGATTTAGTTTCATCGTTTGCCAATTCCACCCCTTCCCATTTCTGTGTTCCTACAAAATAACAATGATCCTTAATGTGGAATTTGTCATTGATTATCGTATTAATCTATCGTTAAAGCAGCTGGGGGATGCGTTATCTTATTGATCTGTCCTATCAAGATCCTTTCCAGATAACAGGAGAGTAGGCGAATTATCCATAACAGGATATGGATAATATCAGGATTAACACAGCCTAGCCAGACAATGTGGTCCAGCGCCAACATGACAAAACACACTGCTGTGGCATTAACGAAACTAGACGCCCTCATCCATCTATCTGTTCATTTTCTGTCACTTATACAGGTCCGCGGGATCCAGTTATCCCTTCAATTATATTTCTGATATTCTGCCGCATGGTCTCCTTCCATTATGATTGTCTTGGAAAACATCTGCAAGGAGGAGTCCTAGAGGCATCCGAATCAGAACAACCTCAGCCGACTTCTTTCAATTAAGAAACAGCAGTTTTTCTCCGAGCTCTTTCCAGATGTCTGAGCTTCTCGTCAGAACAAATTCAGAGATTTGTCTTCAAGCTCAGCGTCCTCAGTCTTTAAAAGCATCCACATTTTAGCACTCGCTGAACCAGACCTCCTGTCATTCTGCTTGTCTTGAACAAGACCCCTTGATACTTAAAATCCGTCACTAAGGCCAGTGACTCATTCCCAACTTGGAGCAAGCCACCATTTTCTGGCAGAGTGCCAAGGCCTCAGACATGGAGGTGCTGACTCCCATCTGCCACCACTTCACACTTGGCTGCAAACCGTCCCAGTGCACACTGGAGGTCACGGTCTGTAGAGGCCAGATGAACCTCCTCACCCGCCAAAAGCAGAGATGCAATCCTGAGGTTCCCATTCTGGACACCCGCTACATCTCAGCTGCGCCTCGAGATTTGGTCCAAGAAAATCACAAACTGAATCGGTCCCAAGGCACAACTGGAAAAGTGTTACCACACCGATCTACTAGAGAGGTCCCTGACCTCCATGTGACACTGTGGTCTATAACTAACCGTTGGCTTGTGTGTTTTTTATATCTTCTCTTAACGCCTTGCCTTATGAGTGAACTTCATACACCCTTTTGTGTATGTAAGCCTCGTATGGACGTACAGAGAAGAAATTACCCTGCAGTACGGATTTGAGAAGTATTATGGGCGTTTTGATGAAACAAAATAATTTTTGGAAGCTGATCACAACGTCGGTTCTTTATGAAGAAGTAAACTAGAAACTTGTCCACCTTTTGAAGGTTACAAGGAAGACATGTCTCACACTCAAAAGTTTAATTTTAGGTAAGATATATACTTTAATTGCTCTTTCTCTTATTGTGGATACATTACATTCACATTATTACTTATGTATCTTGTCCTTGTTTCTTATGCATTGACATTTTGACATTGACACTGTACCCTATAATTATTACATTTTGTATACTGAGGTACCCAAGCTCAATGGAACTTATTACAATTCTGTCTTGAGATTCTTAAATGCTGTAAAGCTTAATAAGTTAGGAAAAACCATATACAACTAATAGCATGAGAGGGAAAATGTATCATTGTCATAAGAAATGTAAAAAGTTTTGCTGCGCCACTTTAGTAATAAGCACACTTTTGTACTTCACATATAAACACAAACTTGTTTCCCATCTGCAACTATTTCACAATTCAGCAGCTCAGCTTTTAAGAACAGATAAGAACAGCGATCAGCGGCGCAGTGCATCTTTATAATGTTTTCAGAGCGGGCATAAACTCACACAAACCGCTTAATGGTGCAAAATAAAAAAGTGACATTTACAAAGTTACCATCCTCTTGGCCTTAACTGCATTTCAAAATACATTCTGTTTTCTAGCTTATAATTGGGAAGACCTAATATAAATGCATGCAGACACAAATCTCTACAGTGCTGTTTTAGTTTGTGGCATGTCAGTGCTGCTGTGTTGTTGATTGAAGTCAAAATTATTTTTTGGAGTAGGAGGAGGACTGTGAACCAGACTGACGGAAGGGGGTGGGATGTATTTGATTCCTGAAGCAGAGTTTAAATTAAAACCTTTTTTTTATTGCTGGAAAGAGGGTCTCAGTGACAATAAGCCGGCATTTGAATAGCTTCACAAGTGCTCCATTTAATCATCAAGAATGATGATGAGCTGTTTAGGCGATCATCAAGAGGCACACCCAAACCAATAAATTCTTTGCAAGGGCTGGATAATAACTAACCGTTTACTAAACCCCTTCCCAGGACAGCAATTGTGCAAGCTTAGCCGCCGTGACTAGCAAGCTTGCGTTTGTGTGTGGTGCTGGTATTGTAGTAGTGCAATCGGTATCTCAAAAGCTAGGATGGTGTGTTTTACGGTCTTTCCACTACCAAAAAACAAGAGCTTAAGTGAATAGAGTGGATTAAACAGTTTCCTTCCCACCTCACTCTCTCTGCCCTTCGCTCACTTGAACAACTTCCTGTAAACACAGTAACACTCGTAACATAACAGATTCATTACAGGTCACCAAGTCTGTTGCCAAATCAGGCACCGCTAGGCAAAAAGTTGAAAGAGATTCAACCTTTGGAGAAACGCAACCCAATGTCACGCTGCAGTGGCCAATCACACAACAAGTGATCATACCGCAAGATGCCCAAGTAAGGAAGAGCAGCATGAGTGACCAAAACACAAAGGAGTTTAACTTCATGTGTCACTCAATTTGGCCTCGGGCACAACTTTAAAATCCACCTTTTTTTTCTTTTTTTTTGGCGTCACACAAATGGGCCATTTAAGTGAAAAGCCCCTCTCTCCGCCGCAGAACTCATTCTGTCATCTTTTTGTGATAATGATAGTTTTCCAGCAGAAGTCACTGTCCATCAAACTACTTTAGTGTCAGGTGATACAGACCTTGGTGTCTGGAGGAAATGATAAGAATCCAAAACCTTTTTGGTCCAGAAGAGGTCCTGGTTAACAAACTGCCTCCTATCTGTCAGAATGTACAATAACGTATCCATTGAGATATAATGGAAGGTGTCACCATTGTAGTCAACAATCAGGATTCAGACATCAAGAGGAGACAGGAGTGTCTTGGTATTTCAGGACAGTGTGATGGCCCATTTTGACAAGTACATTCACTGACAAGTTCTGCATTGTGGGTAAATTGTAGAGATTAAAAGGCAGGTTTGTATCACCAGACGGGAGACTGTTGTGCTCTTACTATGTCTTTATTTTATAGGTGGTCAGCTCGACTGGCATTCACACGTTCAAGTTACACTGAATAGAAGAGTGTGGGCAGGAGAGACTGGATTGTTGCGTCTGAGGCCTTCAGCATTCCTCTTGCTGTGCTGTTAAATGAGTTGCAGTCTTGATCTGCTCTTTCTTGGTGTTGATGAGGGTGAAGTGACAGCTGTCGATGAAACACGATTGCATTAGATGCCGGGGACACATTCAAATGGGACAGAAAGCCAAGGCAATGTGGGAGGCAAAGCCTTTAGAAACCCCAATACAAAGGAATGCAGTTACAGAAATTACTTCGTGTTTATAATCAATGAACTTAGTTAGTCAGCACCCACTGTAATTTAAAATTCATCAGCACAATGGAATTTCACTTAAAGTTTGGCAAAATATATATATATTCTTGAATCTTGTAAAGGAAATAAATGCTTACTTGGGAGATTTTGTAACCTTTGAACAGAGTCAGGCTATCTGTTTCCCCCTGTTATATGAGAAGAGGTATTGATCCTCTCTTCTAATGAATGGAAGAGTAATGGCAGGTGAGACAGGAAGAGAAAGAATTCTGTGAAAGTTAAAAGATAAAAGAGGCAGAGGGGACAAGGGATGAGTTACTCTCTCTACACACACACACACACACACACACACACACACACACACACACACACACACACACACACACACACACACGTCTCCAAACAAGTCAGTTTGCTCACCTGCCTCTTCTGGCAGACAGCAATGAATTAATTCAGCAAATGCTGGAATGGAAACTTTTTTTTAAATGTTTTAACATCACTGAGTCAGTTTGATTCATAACTCGGTTGTCTGAGCATGATGCTATCAGATTATATTTTATTAATAAAGCAGCGGATGCCCCGTTAGTAGAGGTGTCAAAAGTTTACTTAACTATAGGTATAAGGTATGATATGTAAGATATGGGTAAATGATTAGCAAAGAGTGAAAGGATTTCTTTATGAATAGGACGTTTTTTACAATTAAAAGGCTTAAAGAAACACTGTGGTACCTTAAAGAGCATCCCGGGTGACATTTGTTAGAAAAAAATATATTGCAAAGCCATTAATTCATTATTCTATTCTGTGGCCACGACTTTCTCAATGCATGAGAACAAGATCATTAAGTTGTGGCTATGACTTAACACATCAGAATGAGTTAATTAAAGTTTGCAATGTGGTGGTATGTATGTCGCAAACACAAACATATGAGTGACATCAGAAGTTTGAAAAAAGAAAAGGAAAAAAGATTTAATTGTAAATTATTTCAGTGTCTTTGATCTACAGTATGACGTTTGGGTCGCTGCTTGTGTGTGCATCTTCCAACCATATAATTAGATGGAAAAGCCATCTATGTAATCATCGATGCACATTCCACATGGTTTTATCTTCTTGTAAGAATCTACACGCTAGATATAGTTAGGCCCGAGCTAAAAATACTGAACACAGTCGCCTGGAACGACGCATGGCGGAGGAGTTAGGGTCCAGAGCAGCAAGAGTCAAATAAACATCTTCATTTTTTGCATGAATGCCCTTTTTTCAAACATTTGTTGTTCATCCACCTGTAACCATTTAGTCTGCAGGTCCATCCAGTACGTGCGTGATGACATCTATAACTTGAACTTCCCTGTGGTCATCTATTGTTGTGTTATTGTGTTTGAGACCAGCAGCCAAAGCAGTGTGAGCAGTGTCTGTTGCTTAGAATTACTAAATGCCTAACCTCGAGAGACTGAAGCACGTCATTATGATTCATTCTTAGCTTCAAACAAAACTTCAAACTTGCCCATGTTTGCAAGCGGCTTAAGATTCTGAGGATAGCCCTGTTAGTCAACAAACATCATCTCCATAGAAATGAATAACAATCATTTTCTCCCAAAATAATTTAATACCCATGCCTTATTAAAATGTGGCCAAGGCTTAATCATCGTGTTCCTACATGGTATTAAGTAGTGGCCATGCAATTGTTTTCCAACAAATGTTACTAGTAGGGCATTCTGGACTGCTGCACTTTAATAGTCATCAAAAAGGTCTCAAATACCACCAGTAAAGGTCTAAGTAATGTAGACAGGACACATCTAGTGTCCGAGAGGCTACAGATTCATTTGTATGCATTAAACTAGTCGACTGTTCTATGAAATGTGAGTCACCAGACGAGCTCCGTGGTGTTCGACCACTTGATCCAGTGCTGGGATCAATGTTTTGATGTTCTAGCCCCATTTTGTTTGTATCTCATACTTTAATGCTCACAAGCATGCCCATCTACAAGTACGGTATGTGCTCACAGACGGCCTGGGTGAACACCAAGACAGCAGAAGCCAGACAGTATCTCTGAGTGCAGCAACCCAGAGGAAGACGGTCAGAGGCAGAGATGAGAGAGGCTCCCCCTCCCTCCAGCGTTAGGTTTGTCTTCTTCTGTCTTACTCCAACCTTAAACTTCTTGGGAGTTTGTGTTTGCACTGCAAACTCTGGCTCCCTATATGTGTTTACTTAAAGATTTTTTTGTATTACCCTATAGGAGCAGTAAATTCTCATAATAAGTTCCAGTCTGTTTTTGAAGTTTTAGTCATCTCTTTACTCAGTAGATTCAAAGTGCAGAGGAGGCAATTCTATCTGCCCACAAATCCAGTAGTTGCTCATACCAGCGTACCATTTGGAATGGCTAAAATCACCGGGTGGGGGGGGGGGGGGGGGGGGGGGGGGGGGTTGAGGTTTTGCTACACTGTTTATTACAAGGGAAAGAATTAGAATTGCTTTAACATGTTAATGAGTGGGAAAAAAAACAGACTCTAATGCTTTGACTACTGCAATGACCTTTGGCTTGGCTGCCAGCGTGCACAGTAAAATATCTGCAAATGATCCGAAATAGGACGTCACTTAACGTTAACTTAACTATATGTGACCACGGGCCACGGCAAGGCCCGGATTAGGTTTAAAATGTACAGTGCACTGCGCCTTTAAAATCGGCTCAAACCACTAAAAAGCCCACAGATTCTCTAATAAAAGAGGGTAATTAACTAACTACAAACACAAAACCATGCAAAACAAAACCAAGAATACAACTACATTGATAACTTAAACAAAACAGCAGGCAGTCGACGTCTCTCCTGCCTGCTCACTGCACAACCCCCATCTGAAAAGCTTGACGGGGAAGCGAGGATCTCTATGGAGCTGGACCTAGAGTAAAATGAGACAGGGTGAAACCCACAGCAAATATGCCTCAACTTAAGAAGCTAAGGTTCAAACCTACCGAAGCCTGGGAGTCAGAGAGAGGGAAAGATGCAGTTTATGGTATGGCTTAGTGCTGGGAGGTATGACCAAAAATTTGTATCACAGTATTTTTTAAGATT
Source organism: Cebidichthys violaceus (assembly GCF_023349555.1). Classification (NCBI taxonomy): domain Eukaryota; kingdom Metazoa; phylum Chordata; class Actinopteri; order Perciformes; family Stichaeidae; genus Cebidichthys; species Cebidichthys violaceus. The sequence goes on from NW_027176964.1 coordinate 14,597,503, forward strand.
TTACCGGTTTCACGGTATATCACTGTATGTTTTTGTTCCGCGTTAATACATTAACTAATTAACACCGAAAATTATTTTATCGCGCGTTTAATTATTAAGCGGCCATTTTTAACACAAGAACCGGCAGGCCAACCGGCTGGCAGCGAGCGGTGAACAGCTGTTTGTGTGGAGTGTCTTCTGTCTCTTCCTGCTTCCTTCACATACACTCCCCTGGGTCCTAAGTCCCTCCTTGTGAATCTTCTTATGTATCTTATCTTAATGTAACGTTACTGTAGCGAAAAGGAGCCTCTCCCAGCTGTTAACAGACTAGCTAACGGGCTAGCTAGCGAGCTGTACCCAGCATGCCGTTCGGCAGTGAAATTTTATAAATGTACAATTATTAGTGTTACAAATTGTTTGTGTCACAAACTGTTGTGTCGTGGTGTTTTGCCCTGTTAAAAAGAGTTAGTTGTGGGTGGTTTATTGTTGTGTTATAAAGTTATAACCATGATTAGGGTTCCCTCTCAATACACTTAAGACAACTAGCTCTGACCTTAGCGCTCATAGCGGCGAACAATATATTTAGCTGCCTGTTGAAGAGTGACAGCAGTTGTTACTGCTGTGCACCGGTGTGTGAAAAATTCATATCATACGAGAATATATCGTTTTTGGATGTCCCAAAGTGACTGGCACCACCACACAACCACTACCATTAAAACATGTTCTCTAAATTCAGTGGTCTCCTCTTGCTGTTTGTCAAAAAAAATTGTCAGAAAAAATGTAGTTGTACATAATGGAGTCTAGTTGAAGTTAATTGTGATTGACAATAAGGCAATAATATAAAAAGATGAGACCCATATTAACTATACAGCCTCCTTAATGCACTATTGCTTTTCAAGTATGAAACCATCCTGTTTAATTTCCATTAATGGACAGCAACGTCTGCTGTAGTAAATTAAGTGTGATTTTTTTATCCTGGGGCTGTCGTACAGTAATAACATCACACGCCTAGTAGTCGTCCTTCGTCTAAGCCACTACTATTGCACATCTCACGTGAACCTGATCTCTTCAATGTATCTGAGTATGCTCGCGTATCGGCACTTTTAGAAATCCAATTACATTCATGAGTGGAGGTTGGCGGAAGGAACACGCACATAATGTGCCAATTTAACAGTCAGGCAGTAATTCATAAGCTCTCTAAACATTTCACAGCTGACCTTCACACCTTCATGTTTCATTATGTCAAATGATAGGACATGCTCCACAGCCACAGTTTCTGTTATTACATCATGTAATGTTTGTAGACCTTTCAGTATAAGTTAATATTATGGGTTGCAAAAAGGAGGTTTGAACACCAGGTATTAAAACAAGGTAATAAATCGTTCAGACGAGGGAGTTTAAAGATCAAGTGGGAGTTCATTTGTTCCTACGATAATTCTATAATAACCTACATGTACCAAACGCTGCTGCTGCCCAGCATTAAGGAGCAGACAGACAAAGTAAACAAATAGCTTGTGAACATAGTGGATCATTTAGCAGCTTAAAAGCCAGATATTTCCCTCAGAAGTTGCAGACAAACCCAGAGCTAAAAGAAAGTGAATATTAATCTTACATTCGTCAGGTTGCCGTCAACATGACTGCAAATGAATACTAATGTTGCCACGTGTCTGCTAGATGTGTAAATAAGCAACTGTCTGTTAGCCATCAACTTAAAAAGGTGACAATATGTCAATATTACATCAATGCGTAGTTTCTGCTGTCCTCAAGTGGTCAACAATATGAATGCAGCTTTAAACACTCCATAATTTGCTATTATCATGTTTTTTAAGGTTTTCTCTGATATAATAGATACTATTAGAACACAGTTCATTGCTTTATGCATTGACCTGAGCTATATATCAGGTCAATGCATATATATCCTTTAGCCTTTAAGGATTACATATATATATATATATATATATATATATATATATGTAATCCTTCATGCATATGCCATATCATAGAGATATCTGGCAAATATTTGTATTAAACGTGATATTAATTTGTAGCCCCATTGCCTTTAACTACATTTAGAATGGAAATAGAATATAATACATTTTACTACAGTGAAAATGTATACTGATAGAGGCAGAGAGAGAGAAAGAGAGACATGGATATTCATATATTGAAGCACAGCTCCACTTCTCTTATAGTCCAGCCACCAATCCATCCCTGTCTTTTGGGATTTTTTTCTTCCCTTTTTCCTCTCCAACTTCGCGCAAGTGTCACCCTGTCATCACTTTCTTTCTCTCCTCCATTGCAGACTAAAGGTTCCTGCCTGTGCTATATGCTCAACTCTGAGCTAAAGTTTCAACTAGGAACAACAACTGAGATGGTGAGCAACGAAAAAGACAGTCTTGGTGAAAAATATACTTTCCTTAAGAAAGATTTTTAAAAAAGAGGGAGAAAATGAAATAATATTCTATAAAGACACATACACGCATATATAAATATACATGTCGGATGATGTCTTTTTCAGATGGCACAGGGTCTTATCTGCTCCTCTGCTCTTTCTTCACAGCTCTTCTTCTTGCTTTTGCTTTTCTCGTCCCTCTTTATTCACCCTCACAGAAGATTCCTGTGAGCCTTCTTCTCTAATGCCCCAAACAACTGGAACAACAGACATTAATAATTTGCCCAGGGACTGAGAAATGATACTGTACACACAAACAAACACACCACTAAGATGAATGGAGGGCCTACTGGGTCTCTCATTAGTAAGCAGAGGTTCTCCGGGTCCAACCATATAGCAGCATGTGTGTGTAAAGAAGAGACAGATAGTGAATAGAGGGAGACGATAGTGTGTGTTTCTCCTTTAAATCAAGATTGAAGACTTTTCTGTTTGCTGCCTTTAATTGAACCAGGTGGTCTGCTATCAACCTGAAGTGAAATGATTTTGTAACTATGCACGTTTTCCTCTAAAATCAAATCTGAATTTAGACAAATTGTCTCATGAATGTGATTTGAATTTGGCTCATGAATGAGATTTTGAAGGGCTTTAATTTTGAAATGCTACATCAGAATGTCCTGGTTCTCTCTGAATGACACTTTGAGGTGGTCTGCTATTAACCTGAAGTGAAATTAGTTTGTGACTATGCACCGTTTCCTCTTAAGTTAATTTTGAAATTAGACAAATTGTCTCATGAATGTGATTTGAATTTGGATCGTGAATGAAATTTTGAAGGGCTTTAATTTTGAAATGCTACATCAGAATGTCCTGGTTCTCTCTGAGTGACACCTTGAGGTGGTCTGCTATCAACCTGAGGTGAAATGATTTTCTAACTATGCACCATTTCCTTTTAAGATGCACATTTTTTGAAGGTTTTCAGTTATGTCAGTTATTCTTTAATCCAGCCCTTATTTTGATGAACATTTATTCATGTATTTCTATGTGTTATTTATAATCCATCCAGTTCAATTTGAAAAATGAGAATAATAATTGTTAAAATATAATTGATGTGTACTTTTACTTTTACTTACAGTTGTTGACTACACAGAGCCGTTACTTCTTAAATATATATATATATATATATATATATATATATATATACATATATATACATATATATATATATATACATATATATACATATATGTATATATATGTATATATATATATATACATGTCGAAAAAAGTAAAAAAAACAGTCATAGTATAGCATGTTGAAAAAAGTAAAATAATAATCATAGTATAGTATGTCGAAAAAATAAAAAACATTCATAGTATAGCGTGTCGAAAAAAGTAAAATAACAGTCATAGTATAGCATGTCAAAAAAAGTAAAAAAAAACAGTCATAGTATAGCATGTCGAAAAAAGTAAAATAATAGTCATAGTATAGTATGTCGAAAAAATAAAAAAACATTCATAGTATAGCATGTCGAAAAAAGTAAAATACAAGTCATAGTATAGTATGTCGAAAAAAGTAAAAAAACAGTCATAATAAAGCATGTCAAAAAAAGTTAAAAAACAGTCATAGTATAGTATGTTAAAAAAAGTCAAAAAACAGTCATAGTATAGCATGTCGAAAAAAGTCAAAAAACAGTCATAGTATAGCATGTCGAAAAAAGTAAAATAATAGTCATAGTATAGTATGTTGAAAAAGGTAAAAAAAAACAGTCATAGTATAGCGTGTCGAAAAAAGTAAAAAAAACAGTCATAGTATAGCATAAACAAAAACAGTCATAGTATAGCGTATCGAAAAAAGTCAAAAAACAGTCATAGTATAGCATGTCGAAAAAAGTCAAAAAACAATCATAGTATAGTATGTCGAAAAAAGTCAAAAAACAGTCATAATAAAGCATGTCAAAAAAAGTTAAAAAACAGTCATAGTATAGTATGTTAAAAAAAGTCAAAAAACAGTCATAGTATAGCATGTCGAAAAAAGTCAAAAAACAGTCATAGTATAGCATGTCGAAAAAAGTAAAATAATAGTCATAGTATAGTATGTTGAAAAAGGTAAAAAAAAACAGTCATAGTATAGCGTGTCGAAAAAAGTAAAAAAAACAGTCATAGTATAGCATAAACAAAAACAGTCATAGTATAGCGTATCGAAAAAAGTCAAAAAACAGTCATAGTATAGCATGTCGAAAAAAGTCAAAAAACAATCATAGTATAGTATGTCGAAAAAAGTCAAAAAACAGTCATAGTGTAGTATGTCGAAAAAAGTCAAAAAACAATCATAGTATAGTATGTCGAAAAAATAAAAAAACAGTGATAGAATAGTACGTCGAAAAAAGTCAAAAACAGTCATAGTATAGTATGTTGAAAAAAGTAAAAAAAACAGTCATAGTATAGCATGTCGAAAAAAGTTAAATAATAGTCATAGTATAGTATGTTGAAAAAAGTAAAAAAACAGTCATAGTATAGCATGTCGAAAAAAGTAAAAAAACAGTCATAGTATAGCATGTCGAAAAAAGTTAAATAATAGTCATAGTATAGTATGTTGAAAAAAGTAAAAAAACTGTCATAGTATAGCATGTCAAAAAAATAAAAAAAAACAGTCATAGTATAGCGTGTCGAAAAAAGTCAAAAAACAGTCATAGTATAGCATGTCGAAAAAAGTCAAAAAACAATCATAGTATAGTATGTTGAAAAAAGTCAAAAAACAGTCATAGTATAGTATGTCGAAAAAAGTCCAAAAACAGTCATAGTATAGTATGTTGAAAAAAGTCAAAAAAACAGTCATAGTATAGCATGTCGAAAAAAGTTAAATAATAGTCATAGTATAGTATGTTGAAAAAAGTAAAAAAACAGTCATAGTATAGCATGTCGAAAAAAGTAAAAAAACAGTCATAGTATAGCATGTCGAAAAAAGTTAAATAATAGTCATAGTATAGTATGTTGAAAAAAGTAAAAAAACAGTCATAGTATTATGTCGAAAAAGTAAAATAACAGTCATAGTATAGTATGTAGAAAAAAGTAAAAAACAGTCATAGTATAGTATGTCGAAAAAAGTAAAAAACAGTCATAGTATAGTATGTCGAAAAAAGTAAAAAACAGTCATAGTATAGCATGTCGAAAAAAGTAAAAAAAACAGTCATAGTACAGTATGTCAAAAAACGTTAAATAATAGTCATAGTATAGTATGTCGAAAAAATAAAAAAACATTCATAGTATAGCGTGTCGAAAAAAGTAAAATAACACTCATAGTATAGTATGTCGAAAAAAGTAAAATAACAGTCATAGTGTAGTATGTCGAAAAAAGTAAAAAAAAAAGTCATAGTATAGTATGTCAAAAAAAGTCAAAAACAGTCATAGTATAGTATGTTGAAAAAAGTAAAAAAAACAGTCATAGTATAGCGTGTCGAAAAAAGTAAAAAAAACAGTCATAGTATAGCATGTCGAAAACAGTAAAATAACAGTCATAGTATAGTATGTTGAAAAAATTAAAAAAACAGTCATAGTATAGCATGTCGAAAAAAGTAAAATAATAGTCATAGTATAGCATGTCAAAAAAAATCAAAAACAGTCATAGTATAGCATGTCAAAAAAAGTAAAAAAACAGTCATAGTATAGCGTGTCGAAAAAAGTAAAAAAAACAGTCATAGTATAGCCTGTCGAAAAAAGTAAAATAATAGTCATAGTATAGCATGTCAAAAAAAGTCAAAAACAGTCATGGTATAGCATGTCAAAAAAAGTAAAAAAACAGTCATAGTATAGTATGTTAAAAAAAGTCAAAAAACAGTCATAGTATAGTATGTTGAAAAAAGTAAAAAAAACAGTCATAGTATAGCATGTCGAAAAAATTAAAAAAACAGTAATAGTACAGCATGTCGAAAAAAGTAAAATAATAGTCATAGTATAGTATGTCGAAAAACGTCAAAAAACAGTCATAGTATAGCATGTCGAAAAAAGTTAAATAATAGTCATAGTATAGTATGTCGAAAAAAGTCAAAAACAGTCATAGTATAGTATGTCGAAAAAATAAAAAAACATTCATAGTATATCGTGTCGAAAAAAGTAAAATAATAGTCATAGTATAGCATGTCAAAAAAAGTAAAAAAACAGTCATAGTATAGCGTGTCGAAAAAAGTAAAAAAAACAGTCATAGTATAGCATGTCGAAAACAGTAAAATAACAGTCATAGTATAGTATGTTGAAAAAATTTAAAAAACAGTCATAGTATAGCATGTCGAAAAAAGTAAAATAATAGTCATAGTATAGCATGTCAAAAAAAGTCAAAAACAGTCATAGTATAGCATGTCAAAAAAAGTTAAAAAACAGTCATAGTATAGTATGTTAAAAAAAGTCAAAAAACAGTCATAGTATAGTATGTTGAAAAAAGTAAAAAAAACAGTCATAGTATAGCATGTCGAAAAAATTAAAAAAACAGGAATAGTACAGCATGTCGAAAAAAGTAAAATAATAGTCATAGTATAGTATGTTGAAAAACGTCAAAAAACAGTCATAGTATAGCATGTCGAAAAAAGTTAAATAATAGTCATAGTATAGTATGTTGAAAAAATAAAAAAACATTCATAGTATATCGTGTCGAAAAAAGTAAAATAACAGTCATAGTATAGTATGTCGAAAAAAGTAAAATAACAGTCATAGTGTAGTATCTCGAAAAAAGTCAAAAACAGTCATAGTATAGCATGTCGAAAAAAGTCATAGTGTAGTATGTTGAAAAAAGTAAAAAAAAACAGTCATAGTATAGTATGTCGAAAAAAGTAAAAAAACTTTCATAGTATAGCATGTCAAAAAAAGTCAAAAAACAGTCATAGTATAGTATGTCAAAAAAAGTCAAAAAACAGTCATAGTATAGTATGTCGAAAAAAGTAGAAAAACAGTCATAGTATTGTATGTCGAAAAAAGTAAAATAACAGTCATAGTATAGTATGTTGAAAAAAGTCAAAAAACAGTCATAGTATACTGTGTCGTACAATTTCATTAAAAAAAGTCATAGTATAGCATATTGTTTTTTTATGTTATGATTAGTGTTTTTTTAATAATTCTAATGTGTGTGGTGGAGTGAGACCTCTGCTCGCAGGAGGCCGCGGACCTCTTGCTCTTTCTCTGTTGTTTGAGCAACGAAGTCACGCTAAGAAAAATCAGCTGGATCCGGCTTACAATGAAAAAGTATTTAATAATTCACAAATGCTAAAAAAACAATTACAAACTGAATTACTCTGTCGACAGTAAGGAATCGCGAAACCGAGTTCAAACACTCCCCCCCTAACCGGCCAACAAACGCCAGTTTACAGTAAAGAAGATCGCCAAGAACTGAATACCGTCTCTCCGAACAATGTTTTTATACCCAAAAGTCAGTGGTTTACATTCAAAATCTAGTAACAACTTCAGTGGCTGGCTAAAATGCAATTGTCTCCTCCTGGCCTCAGACAATGCTCTCCATTGGTCCATATGATGATCCTGGTAATGTCCGTTGGTCCACCTCCTCGTAAAAGCTCCGTCCATCCGACCCCCCGCTTGACCACCGTCCTGTCTCCCGCGGCGCCGATTCACCTCCGACTCATCTCATCTCCATATATGGTCATGAAAAACTCTGAAACTCTCGCCCTTCCTCTCCTTGCCCTCTCTCTACTCTAAACAGTCAACTACTATACTTCTAGTCTAATACATTCAATTGATTAAGATTGTGTAGTTTAACACTTTTGTAAGTAATTTATGCTACACTTATACTATCCTTTACAAGTGAATATACTGTAAACCTATTATACATTACATAAGTGAATATTTTGTGAACATATGATATTTTATACTTAAAAAAAAAGTCATAGTATAGAATGTCGAAAAAAGTAAAATAACAGTCATACTATAGTATGCCGAAAAAAGTCAAAAAACAGTCATACTATAGTATGCCGAAAAAAGTAAAAAAAACAGTTATTATTATTTAATTTCATTAAAAAAAGTCATAGTATAGCATATTGTTTTTTTATGTTATGATTAGTGTTTTTTTAATAATTCTAATGTATCAGGGTCTTGGGGACCCCATTCAAAAGTCCATACTGCCTGCCTATACAGTTTAATTAATAAAATAGATGAGATCCATGCCAAACATTTAACTAATATATATATGGCACTAAATAGCGCAAGTTAGATATTATTGTAATTTTCCGGACCTTTGCACGAGGAGATTTGGACCTTTTGGAATTTTAATTGAATACCCCTGGTATAGTATATCAAAAAAAGTCATAATATAGTATGTAGAAAAGAATTGTAAAAAAGTGGTATTATAGCATGTCGGAAAAAGTTGTAAATAAGTCATATTATAGTATGTTGAAAAAAAGTCGTAGAGATTGTAAAGCCCTGTGAGGCAAATTTGTAATTTGTGATTTTGGGAAATACAAAAATAAATTTAATTGAATTGAATTGAATAGAGAGAGGACCAAAGTTAGCGTCATGCTCAGACCAGAGCTTGCTTTATTCTGACACACTTGCGTATAAAACCATTTCACAATTTACATATACATGGTGTGACCAACTTACGATAGATAATATAAAATATTCTGTCTTAAGAAAAGTGCACATGAAATGTGCATATATTCCACATTTACACAGATTCCAAAATAACTCAAAACATACACACACTTTACTCTCAATACTCTCAGTGGCTCACATATTAACACATACAGTTCTGCTAAAATGTATTCAACAGTAGCATAATACACACAGAATCTTCTAGAACATGCTGATTCATCATTCCAAGTATTGTTCTTCTAATCTTTATGCAGTGTGGCTTTGTAGCACAAAGGCAGTAAAACTGTGCAAAAGCACACAGACTAGAATCCTGTGGGACTATTCTTCTTATTCTCCATCTTCTGTACAAAAGTTTGGCGCGCTTCTCCACACACAGCATTGCGAACACCTGCACAAAAAATACATCAAAAAGTGCAGCCTGATCGGACATGGTGTGCTGACCGTTCTCAGAGATTCACCAGCCGTTTTCCCGAAAATCACGAAAAACTGAGCAAAATTGCTCCATTGAAATTGAAACCCATAGGATATTATGTTGAAAAAAGTCATGGTATTGTATGTTGAAAAAAGTCATTACAACTCATAATATGTTGAATAATGTTGTAAAAAAGTCATAGTATAGCATGTCGAAAAGTTATAGTATTGTATGCCGAAAAGTCATAGTTTAACATGTCGAAAAAAGTGGTGAGAAAGTCATATTATAGTATGTCAAAAAAGTTGTCAAAAAGTCATAGTATTGTATGTTGAAAAGGTCGTAATGCAGGACAAAAAAGTCATTGAAACTCATAGGGTAGTATGTCGAAAAAAGTCTTAAAGTTATAGTGTTGTATGTGGAAAAGAATTATATTATAGTATGGATAAAAGTCTTAGTTTATTGTATGTCTAAAAAGGTCATACAAAATTCATAGTATAGTATGTCATAAAAGTTGTAAAAAATTCATAGTATTGTATGGTGAAAAGTCATAATATAGTATGTCGAGAAACGTCATAAAAAAGTCATATTATAGTGTGTTGAAAAAAGTTCATAGTAAAATGTCGTAAAAAAATCATCATATAGCATGTTGAAAAAAGTAATGGTGTAGCATGTCGTAGAATGGCGTAAAAAAGTCGTCATATAGTATGTTTTGACCTTCATAGTATGTCGTAGTTTTTTTTTTAAAGGCATAGTATTGTATGTCAAAAAGGTGGTAAAAATGTCTTAGTACATAGTATGTATAAAAAAGTCATTGTATAGTACGTCCCAAAACATTGTAAAAAAGTAATATTGTATGTCAAAAAAAAATGGTAAAAAGAAAAGAAATATATTTTTGATGAAAGCACTTGCAAAGATCTCTTGAAAAGAGTAATATTATTCATAGTAAAGTATGCCATTAAAGTGTGATAAAAAGCAATAGTACAATATGTCAAAAGAAGTCATAGTATATTGTCATGAAAATGCATTTGTATGCTATGTCATACAATTTCATTAAAAAAAGTCATAGTATAGCATATTGTTTTTTTATGTTATAATTAGTGTTTTTTTAATAATTCTAATGTATTAGGGTCTTGGGGACCCCATTCAAAAGCCTGTACTGCCTGCCTATACAGTTTAATGAATAAAATAGATGAGATCCATGCCAAACATTTAACTAATATAAACGTATCACAAATATCAGTAGGGTATGACAGTCATTTTGAAGGAGACAGACACGGATGCGGCAGACACATACTTCCTCATTTTCACGATTTTCATTTTCCAAAACATGCAAATCAACTAGTTTTCTAAAATAATAATAATGTCTTCTTTAAGATGACATTAATTATATGACTAATAATGTTTTGAGAAGAAATAAGTTAACACTTTGTTATGATTGTTGTTTCTCACAGTATTTATTCTTGGGGTCCCCAGTCGGTCGTCTGTTAACTATTTTTGTAGGATGAAGGTTAACGAGACAGGCGCTAAACCATTGCTTTTCAGAGGAAGGTGTTAAAAGGCTGAATACAGGTATAGTCAGACAGACAGTATGAGAAAAATAATAACATGTTCCAGGACAAATCCAAATCTAAATCCAGCATGATATCCCCTCTAAGAATCACTAGTTCCTTTAAAGATAACTAAGGCGACAGAAAAAAATAAGAGTAAAAAAGGGATAAAAAATAATGAAATCTTTAATAAAAAATACATTTATAAATTCGGCAGCATGAACTTCTCGAACATTTCCAACAACCCAGGAGGAGTGAAACAATGAAAAAGGCATTTAAAACCAATTCTGGGAAGCAAGTACATACAAATGAGGAAGAAATGGCAAGTTCGATTGAAGGAAAAAAACAAAAACAATATGAATGACTTAAAACAGTTTCTAAATAATCTGATATGGCAAACAAAGATGAAACAGAACTGAACAGAGTTTTCAAACAGAGTATAAACACCACAACAGAAGAATGTTGCTTTGGGTTGATCATAACACCACAAGGTTCACTTTCAGTCCTCCAATACACTACAGCAGCTTGGTATAAAGACAAACAACACATGAACCGACTGTGGAGGCAGCCATCACATCAATCTGTTCTTACGCACTGGTTAACAATCAACTTTACCACAACACATTAGAGGGGAACATTGGCAAAACTGATCTGGGATCAGTGTTTAAGTACAACTTTATCCTGCCATGGGGAGGAAAACTGAGTCACCAAACATTTTATTCAGTTTTCTGTGCATTCAATTACTAGGATACATCATAACTTCTTTTTACACAACTGGATGGCACTGATGGATGTACAGAGTGGGAGGTTACAGGTTCTACAGCAGCCTTATTGCACACAGGAGAAAGCTTTTACTGGAGGTTGTCATCCAAAGTCCTGTACATTGTTTAGAAAGATATTCCTAACACACTTTTTTTTTTCTTCAAAGCCTCTTAATTTTGTCCAAGCAGGTAGCATAGCAGGCTTGTTGTGGTTCCATATTATTCCAAGGCTATTTGGAGCTTTTGCCCAAACAGATTGTGCTGGGACCTTTCACATACCGGCGTTTTCGTGGACATATGGAAAAACTGGTTGGAGCAAAGCCAATGTCTTAATGGGGACAACCATAGTTGGGTACCCGTTGGCAAAAAGGGTTCTTTTTTTCTATAGCACCAAAGGGTCATGTGTGTGTCGACCATAAAATGCCTGTAAAGCATTTGGTTGGTTGACATTTGGTTGGCCAAAGAAAAGTGAATTTTAGAAGCAAGTGGAATGCCTTTTATTTCCCTTCCTCTAAGTGGAGTCCTCACATACGAAGTCCATCCGAAAAAGAAAAAAAAAACGGGAGAATTCAGGCCCAGAGGTTTTCATGTTCATTGCTGAGGGCTCTACTGCGACAATACCCAGTCAGAAAATGTATCGTCATGCCCAGCAGAAGGTTCACACAGAGCTGAAAAGTCATTCCAGTTTTAAATTATTGCCCTCAAAGCTGCTGACCAAAAAATAACACTTGTTATTTGAAGTGATGATTATGGGACAGGATCTGTGCCTTGGGGTAAATTTCACTGCGTTGCTGTCATTAGCTGCCAACATAGTATGCAGAAAATACCCAGCTGGCAGGAGTTTTCAGCTGATGCGCAGAAGTTATGTTTGGGCAAAGTGCGGAGGCAAAGAATAAGGAAAGGTTTTAGTGGGAAGCGTCCACTGACTGCATGGCCCTTTTGTTCTTCAGCCACACTAATTTAAATAATTCATAAAATGACTTGCCCAGTAACGGACATAACAGTCTTCTCTCGTCTCTTAGCATCGTGTTCAAAATATATTAAAATAATTTATCAATATTTTGTAAACAAAACACATAAATGTCTCTTTATACATTTTACATGGTAGAGGTCAAATCTGTATTCACTTTACAGTATTTAGATTAAATCTTAGCAAGTGCCACTGTGTATAATGTGCTATTTAACTCATTTTGCCTTCTTCAGATTCCCTTTTTAAACCGGCGTTTTAAGGGCATTATCAAAAGAACAGTGCAGTTGCGGCAATGAGGATACTAGTAAGTGGATATGTCACAGTAGGGGAGCACCCACGATCTGTGACTGTAGGGAACCTGTTACGATGACACATTTCAGGCTGATCAATTGAAATTGAACTTACAAGTACAGTGTGATTTCTGTCTCTGAACAACTTAGAAAAGGTGGTCAAAATAACACCCACGGTCTTCTTTTTTTACTCCCAAATGAATTTCCTTAGTCCATGTTAGGTATGAATAGAGCCATAATGAAGTTTGGTATTTTGTGGTAGTCCTTGATTCTTCTTCAGTTAAATAGCAGTCTTCTGATTGGAGGTGCATTCGAAGCATGTATGGTAAAGGGTCAGGAGCCGATTCACCTATTCTGATGATATTTTACGGAGGAGGAAGTTCCAATCAGAGCTCAGCAGCTTGAGATTTCTGTCACCGTCTGCAAATATAAAGATGCTTAAGATTAGATTGAGAAAATCATGAGATGAAAAGCTAAATTCTCCTAGCACACCATCACTGGATCATACTACTGCCTGTCTCCCTGCTGTATATGTCTGCTGTTAACTTGCATTACTTCTTATTTGGAGGAGGGAAAATCTGCAGCAGCTAAGAATCAGATTTTAATTATATGTTTTCCAAAGACAGTTGTGACAAAGTTAACCTGATGCCATAATGTGGAGCACGGTCATAAATGACCGAATTAAATTTTTGGAAACATCTAAACATGTGCTCTATGAACAAAGCTACAGAATACGGTACCTATGTCTTGTTGTGGATCCATAGTTATCCAACATCTGAGTGCTGGCCACCTCCAGGTTCCAGTCACACGTCTCCAACAGCTTTAGACACTCTGACCTGCTCCTCAGACCCAAACAGAACAACTGCTCCACCTACAGAAACACACAAAGATGAAAACAATTGTTTAAAGAAGCCAGGAGTCAGGAGAAATGAGACAGACGAGATAGGGCAATAAAGCAGGGTCACATGGTCAGGTAATGTTTCAGGAATGAACTGCAGAATTCATCTTTTTTTTATTCTCCTCCTTGAGATTGCAGCACCATTGAGCACATTGTACAATTAATCAATGTCTTAATACAAGCTCAGTGTCTTGTTCAAACACATTTCTGTGTTTTCTAAACTTTGCCAACACTTAAGGAGCACACAATTGTTCCCGTGTGCCTTCCAAACACATCTTCAATCCTGCCACAGTTGCCCCAAACACAGGCAGCTAAGAGGCAGCTGAACAATGCTGTAGACATATCAATGAGTCTGTATGCTTTTTTTCTTTTTTCTTCTTTCTATCTATAGCCGGCTTATTGCAGCGGCAATGACCACAGTTTCCCTTAAGGTTCAACAAAGTTGCTCCTATCATATCTTGATATGAATCAATAAAAAGTAAAAAAAAGAGATGAAGCAACTTTGGATGACTATGTGTTTGTTGTTATATCCTGTGCAAAAAAAAAAGGTTATAAGAGAGAAGGACTAAAGGCCCGATCTAAGATGCAGTGATCTGGATCTCTGAGGACCCGTGTTTACCACTGAGGACTCTTCTCTTCAAGTAATTGCTGTGCTGCAACATTAACGTCCACTTCACAGGGTCTATATTTAGACTAGAACTGTAAAATGTTTCTGGCCATTACTTTATAAAAAGTTTTTTTTTTTTTTTATCAATTCAGATATTAGAATTAACCGTACTTGATTTATTACCTTAGTAAATGGTGTCATGTTTACGGTCTTATTGCTAGTGTCAAGTCTTTTTCAATACAGTATGATGTGTGGCAAACCAGGGGGAAATGCCGAGCAGACTCGGCACAGGAGGCGGATCCCCGAGCTCAGGTTGGGGGATGTGATAGAGGGAGTCTTCTATCCAGTGCAGGTGCTGCAGCCACTAGGCACGCGGCATTGGTCACACCTGCAGCCCATCAACTAATTACAGTGAGCGTATATATTCACAGAGCTGTGAAGCAGCAGCTGCAGCAGCAGACAGACTGGGCGGAAGAATACGAGGCTCTCCGGCTACTCTTGAGAGGAGCTACGTCAGACGGGAGGTAATTCAGCAGACTCTCCTCTGCTCTGCCCAAACAGGACGGAGGAATCATCTCAGACTGAGTGTAGACCGAAGGCCAAAGACCGGGAGGAATCTTTTGTTGAAGTTTGACCCTATCCCCCTTTACCCCAACCTGGTTATTAAATGACACTTTTTGTTACATGGTTACTGTCTCTGAGTCTCCTGTTTTATCTCTGAATCTTGCCTCCAAGTCCCCTGGGTTGCCACAGATGGTTCTATGACAAAAGTTGGGTTTTAGCTACAGAGCAAGCTGAAAAGGCTCTTACTCTGGTTTGTCTGCTGATGTTAAACACACAAACACCCTGAACCAATTACTGCCCTGGACATGCAGAACCACGCCTATCTCATTACCATATAATCATGAGGGAAATGGGAAGAAGTTAAAAGATGACGAATCATTAAATGTGTGCAAAGACCAAAAAGATAGGAAACTTAAATGAGCTAGTAAAATAAATAAATTAAGCTTTAATTAGCTTTTCTCTATTTTAATTTAACAAAATGATGATTAGAGAAAAACATTCTCTAATCATCTTAAAATTACAATTTATTTTGACAGTTTCAGGGCGCCATACGGAAACTTTCTAAAAACCCTGTATTATTGTGATCACTATAGAATCACAGTATGAACAACAGATAAAAGAAACTGCAGTGCATTAACCTCTTTAAAGGTTAAGCTTTTTCATAGCGTACAAATGAATGCTCTCACCTGTAGATAATGCACAGCGTTCTGGACATTCCAGTTGTGGTTTTGGAGGGCGGCTTGGCACTCCTCCATTGTGACACCGTGAACGGCCTCCTGCACCTGAATCACACGAGATCAACAGTATGAGTATCTGTATCATCCAACAACACTCACAGTCCCCTGGCTTTGATTCCTCGCTCAATAAATCTCAATACTACCTTCAACATTTACCTCGGGAGCACCTACAAACATGACAGCTTTATCTATTATGTAAAACACTTCCAAATCTGACAATCAAGTTATATTGTTCTACTTGAAAAGATTTTTGTCACTTATCCAAGATCTGATAAGAAGTCACCCATTCCATCACAAGACAAATCCTATTCTACAAATTATGTTTGTGCAAGTCCACCTTAAGCCAACTCTACTTTCAACAAGACGACGCTGACACATGATGAGACTTTCTAGCAGCATAGTCAATGATTTTATTTATCTGTTGTCAGTATTGATTGATACCTATAATACCCCCAATATTTAAACTTTAACAGTGAGCGAATGCATAGTGCATTTCTACTTCTTGCATTGAACTCCTCTGCAGTACAGTTTATATATATATGATCTCACATTCCCACTGTGTGTGCGGCCACAGATCTCAGTTTCCACTACAAAATGCCAAGTGCCTGATCGATGTCGAGCCTCTGGTGTTTCGCAGTGATTCTGGCTCCAGTTTAATCAGTTTCAATTGGTGTCAAACAAAAAGAAACCGATCACATTTTTTAAAAATTCACAGCAAACATTAATATGGCCTTTGTCTCAAAAGAACACTGACATATTTTTTAGATGAGTTATGACATAAAACATTGTTGTGCTTTGTCATTTTGATGGGAATGTAAGAAGTGTTTGTATGCTACCAAGTCTTGTACTGAAACGCTATTCAAATGGAACTTCCTGTTTAATTAGTCTGATTCATTGGCAGTTCAGCTCCAGTTGTGCTGTTACACATCAGTCATAATTTGGTTCTGATATGCATTTGAATTTTAATAGGGAGGTAATAAAAAGGTTAAATTATGACAGATGTATGCAGTTAATAGCATCAACTATATGTGCCTCACTCAGTATCTAACAATCTTGGCAGCCAAGAGGTTACAGCGCATGCCATATAACCTCTCTCTCTCTCTCTCTCTCTCTCTCTCTCTCTCTCTCTCTCTCTCTCTCATTTCTACACTGTCAAAAAAGGGAAAAATTACCCAAAAATGCATTTAATAAAAAGGAACAAATTGCACACACAGAAACACACACAATTATCCCTCCAGGCTACCTATAAAAAATATCTTCTGTTGTGTTCGAAGTATTAGTTACTGTACACCATAATGTTTATATTTAGGTTAATGTTCAAGAGGAGTCAAGCAAGCCATGTATCAAATATGCACTGCACTCATTGCATTACATTAGAATAATGTTCGACTATCTTGAACATTGCAGTGATATTTAAGCGATAATGGAGCCATTCTCTCTTATACTGGTGACAGGAAACTAAGAACCGATGGCTATCTAGTTTAAGAACTGTGCTTTTTATCCAATTCCAATTTACAAAAAAGCAATCAAAATGGCATTAAGGAGGACATAAGGTCAACTATATATTGCATCTAAACTATCCATCATCACAGAGAAAGTGAGCAAGCTAAGACTTTAATTACTGAAGTGATACATTTTACCTTTCGCAACATGATATAAATGGTAAAATTATACATTAAGTGTTTTTCAAAATGAAGGTTGCAAAAGGCAATCACAATATCTCCAACCTTACCATTTTGACCCTGTCAGCTGAGTTCCCGCCTCCGTCTGTCCTGATGCAGGAAGCAGTGACCACCGCTGCTGTCAGCCCGTCTGAACAGACGCGAGGTAGACTAACTGATGTCTTCATCCCTGACCATGGTCCACCCAGACTGCTGTTATTGTTGGAGGAGAAATTAGCCTTCAGCTCGCCTGGCTGGACAAACCCCTGTCCCTGGGCGTGTCCCTGGAGAATCTGGCTGCTGACCACCATGGGTCTGACCGTGGCGGTGTTAGCTTGCCGTATATGCCTTTCCTCCACACCGCCGGCAGGCTGGCCATCTGCCTCCCTGAAGAAGCGGTCGTAGCGGTCGAGGTATGGGGGTCTCTCTGGTAGAAGGTAATAGTGGGTGTTACTGACTTTACGTCCATCACGGACAATGGGGAGGATGCACGGGCCTTTGCTGGCGGAGTCCTTCCCCTGCGCCTGGGCCTGGATCACTTTGGGTGCAGCATATTTAGGATCTGAGGCAAAGCTGTGCGTGGTAGGCATGAGTTTAGCTGGAGAGGTGGAGAGGTAGGAGCCGTAGGTGTGTGTAGAGGGACAGGAGGTGTGGGGAGCCTGCATGGTGATGGGGCTGACAGAGTACAGTCTCTGCTGGGGGGAGCCCACTACCAGGCCCATGGGGCTGGGAGTCCTGGAGCCCGGCTGTGACAAAGGGTCTCTGGGAGGGATCTGAGGTGGTCGTTCCTGGTTTGGGCCTGAAACTTCCTCTGTGATGTCGGCTGGTGTCGGTGACAGGGAGAGATCCCGTGACCAGCGAGCAGATGTGTAGTCGCCCCTCTTTATGGGGCGAGGGGGTATGGGGACACGTGGGGGGATCTGGGGTTTGTCCTCATTGGAGGAGAAGACACTCTGCTGGTGTCCCTCCTCGGTCTGTTGTGTCTGGGGCCAAGAGGCTAAGCACTGGGACGGCGAGCTTGACTGTGCAGCACTTCCAGTCGGTACATTTAGCCTCTTCATGCACTCTTGCTGGAGTTCTTGGAAGATCTCAGCTGACTGGGAGAATGAGGTGGACAGAACCTGGCTCTGCCTGCTGGGGAGAAAAAGGTTGTCCTCCGGATCTGATCGGTCTGGACCACTGGAAACAAGAGCGTCACCCTCAACCTTAGGTCCAGAGAAGAGAGCCTCATCTGGGTTATGGACATCAGTCTGCTCCTCTTCATGCTGCTGCTCTGAGCTGTTGATAGAGCTCACCTTTGTGGAGAAAGAAGAGTTACAACTTTGATACATTCTACTATGGATCTAAGTGACATCACAACAGGAGATAAACATCCCATTTCCATGAAATTTTGGCATAATGTGAAATGCGCTGCGTCACCTCCTACCGTACCTCCATATCGTCTTCGTCTTGGGCGACATCGTCATAGGCCGGAGGTGGGGGTAACGGCCGGGCATCCCAGTCCACTACTGGTGTCGGGTGAAGGGGTCGGGGCAGCGATCTAGACGGACTCTGAGGCGGGGTCCGGTCCATGATGTTCTCTGCTTCCAAAGCTAGCTTTGCCAGTGAAGGAATCTGAATTTCAATCACGGGGGAAGGGGATGGAGTGGGCGGGGGGAACTCCTCCCCAAAGTCAATGAGGGACACATCACTGTTGGGGTTGTGGCCTGAGCCTGAAGTCCGACCACTCCCCTGTTTGGAAGCAGAGACCCACGCAGAAGGTTTAAGTTTTAAGCCTTTGACAGAACCCGTTTTCCGAAGTGATAATCTCTTTAGTCCTGCTGAAGTCAGATCCTCATCATCATTTACTGGATCATAGCAAGGCTCTGGAGACACAAACACACAATACGTGAATTACTTTACAGAAAAACATTTAGAGTGACGACAGCAATGCTCTTTTAGATCACACTTCACACACTTCAACTTTTCCAGGTCTGAAGTTAGTCCTATTGTGCACAGAAAGGACACTGCACACCTGTTAGAGGGGACACGTCGATGGAAAGATGGAGGACAATGATACTAAGAAAGGAAATTGAAGTAGATGACGGAATCACTGCAAAGACAGGCAAAGAACAAAAAGTATGGAATGTACCTTTGAGGAGTGGAGCTAGGAGGGAACAGAGAGGGCAGGAACAATGGGTGAGGAGCTGCTGAGAGAAACCAGACTTACTCTTGATTAACACTGCTGGTTGAGGAGGGCGAGGAGGAGGCTCCTCTGGAAGAATAAAAGCAAATACCGCCATCGCAAAGGAGACACAAAGGGGGGAAAAAAGACAGCAGCAAAGATAAAAAAGATTAGGGGAAAAAGCAGGAGGCAAATGGCAGATTACATACGAAAGTTTTGTTTGTTAAGCGTTAAGAAATATTAAAAGCAAGCTGTTCGGTGGCCATATTTCCAAAGCAAAATCTACACTGCATGTAACATGTGGAATCTGATAATTTTAGCGATTGACAGGCGTGTTAATATACCTATATTAGCGGTAAGCAACAATTAAATATACATTTTTAATAGTTTTTAATGTTGTTTAGGTTTGTTTACACCAAGTTATGTTTACAAAGGTGATTATGATCAGTTGTGAAAATACAAGTGTTATTTTGTTTACATATATGATCAAACAATTTCACAATTACTTAATTGAGCCAAATGATAAACGGGTCTGGATCAGTGGCGCCAAATAAAGTTTGAACCCAGAGACACTGAATCGTCTTACGAGAGTGTTTATCCTTGGTATTTGTCGATCAAAACAGCCATCATTATGGTCTCAGTCTTTATTGGACCTCTTTAACTCACTTCTAGCTCGTCCTGGTAGCTGTGTGAGCCGAGCACCACTGAGGTCCACGCCAAGGACATCAGGAGGATCCATGGGATTACCGAGGTACAAACTGGAGGGAAGAGAGCACCGGATTTGATTACAGCAAATGCCAATATAGTGATTCTACCTGACCTTGGTGTTATAATGTTGTTATAAGTTGGAAATTTGTAGTATTGTGCTACTGCCATCTATTGGCGAGAGTTTATTATTCCAACGCAGCAGAAACTAATCAGACTTTTTGCACCAACTTCCAACATGGGGCATAATTATGATACATATTTATTTATAAGTCATTAAGAGACATTTTGACCATGTAAAAACTCTTGTGGGTACATTGTGATATTAAATCACAGATAGTTGAACAGAAGCTGGTCCTTACTCGTCAATCCTGTCAGGGAAGCCCCAGCAGCGATGAGGGTTGCTGTCTCCGTGTCCCGTGTGGATGAAGCTGTTCTTGAGCGGCCGGCTGATGTCATGAGCTGACAAACCTGCTACCGATGTCACCACGTTTCGGGGGAACGGTCCGACCTTAAGGGTTCGCTTGTTTTGACCTCTCCACCAGTAGTTCTCCGCCCTGAAAGAGCATTTCATGTTCTTCCTTTAAACAGTATTCATCAGTATTACGGTCGGCAGGTAAGCCTGGACGGCATCTTATCCTCAAGTCTTAAACATTTAATCAACACCCACCTGCCCTCTATTATGGTGATGACATCATTGATCTGGATCTGGAGTTTGTCAGGCTCATCAAAGTCCTGCAGAGCACACATGTCTGTGGGCATGGTCTGAAAAACACCCACATATAAAAAGACACAAAAAACACACATGAAACACCAAAGTTAATTTTAACACAGCAAACATTTATGAATGGGCCGTATCTTACATTCATGGACGTATGTGATGTTTTATTGGGAGAGGGGAATACTACTAAATGTTGTTTTTATTAATTTTTTTTGTGTCTTGACTGTTATGCTGCGACTGTTTGTTGTTCTGTTATGAGCACACTGAGACAAATTCCAAACATCTACGTTGTATGGCATTTAATTATTGAATCTAAATCTATAGATCCAGCTGAGGGTTTCAGTTTCTTCTTTGCAGTAACTCCACTAGGTGGAGCTGAAAATCTATTAATGCGATGAGGATTGCTGGAGGAACACTGGACTTTCTGTGCCGGAGGTGTCAAGATTACAATGAAGTGTCTTTTGCTTAGTGGCTAAAAAAAACCAGCTTTATATTTAACACCCTGGATGAACAACGTTGACTACCAAAATGGCAGCTCTCCTACCTCAAGCAAGAACTCACGCAGGGCAACAAAGGTGGGTCTGTCATCTGGTTTCTGAGCCCAACACTGCAGCACCACATGATAGATGTCCTGCGGACAGTCTTCAGGCTTCGGGAGGCGTTCACCTTCTTTATCAATCTTGTGCAGGATCTAGGGTGGGGGTTTTTTTTTGACAAAGGAGAAAAAAATTAAAGAGGACAATTGAAGGATATATTAGTGTAAATGTAAATGAATGTGACTCATTTTCTGGGTCTGCCTGTGTTACTTCAGCTTTTTTTGTTTGTTTACCTGGCTCCCAATGAGGCCTAGCCAAGGCTCCTGGCCATGTGTGAACATCTCCCAGAGAGTGACTCCAAACATCCACGTGTCAGTGGCATGAGAGAACGTTCTGGTCTTCAGACTCTCTGGGGCGCACCTGAAGCAGAACGGACAAGAATTTTAATGTGTACTGTATATGTCCAAAGATAATCCTCACTTTGGTCAATGCATTTCATTTTTCAATGCTACCTTTAAAAGCATTTTTTTTTTTTTTTTTAAATGAAAAAAGCTGCACTCTGTTTGGAAACATTAAAATCATACATGAATGAAAACAGTGAAAAGAAAGATGGATTACTAGCTAGCGGTTTTGCCGACACAGAATTTGACAAATAGTCACAAAAAAAAAAGTCTCTCAAAACAATCATCAGCATGGGAGGAACGCAGCTGTGACTGATTAGAGTTCTTTGTGGAAACTTTCTGCAATGAAATAAATCCTATTCCCACCCTAACCACTAAAACCACTCATATCCATGCCTGAATTGCATCCAAGTACAGCTTTGGTTCATTGCGCTGCTCCCTCGGTCCACCCACCATGCAAAGGGGACCTTCCGATGCTCCTGCATGACGTAGTGCTCGTGGTTGTTGGGCAGCGCCCTCATCAGGCCAAAGTCTCCGATCTTCACTCTGTGAGCTGAGGCCAGCAGGATGTTCCTGAAGATAGACGGTCAAATATTTAAAAAAAAAAAAAAAAATCTACATTTTAAAACTTAACATATATGTCTTTTATTCTGTACTGTATGACCTACACTTTTTTTTAACTTCAAGGAATATTTTTGGGAAATTGAGGTGCAGCCGTCCATCATATCATCTAACTACAATTTAAAAGGTTTTGCTTAGGTGGCATAATACTGATACCATCAGCACACTGTTAAGGTGACAGATGCTCACAAAGCCCCCCAAATACAGTAGCATCAACAAAGATGAGGAGGAGTACGCTTTTACTGTGGTGGAAATATGTTTTTTTTTTTAAGACCTATATAATATGTTTGACCATTTGTTGAGAGGAGAAAGAATCATCAAACTGAACTTGTCCTGAAACATGACATTTAAATCCCATTATGGTTTTGGTAAATGGTTGTAGAAAATGAACAAAACAGATTTATTTAATGGTCAATCCTGAGCAACGTTCAGAATGTGATGCAGTCATATAAATGTAGTCCATGTGCAACACAGTTATAGTACACTCAACATGGTGTTCTGAACGCAGTCCAAATACTGCAGGTTTTAATTGAAGGTATTGAATAAATCTGGAATGTATTTTGAATACAATTAACCGTCTGGTAGGTTATAACTGAATTTCAAGATGTCTAAAACCACAGCTTGAGAAATCCTCTTAGTGACTGGCACACTGTAAAAAGCCATGTGTAGTCATTACCATTTTATAATAGCCGTAACTGTGAAAGTGACTCACTTCTACCAGCCATTAAGATTTTTTTCTCAAGCATCTACAGTGTCAACAGTTAGGTGAAAGTGACTAATTTGGGCAAGACCAAGAACTTAGACCACCCATCAGCCAACCAGTGACTCATTTTTACTTGTGGGCCAAGTCTCCCTGTAATGGCCTGTAAGTTTCTGGGTGGAGAAGCAATATAAATAATTCACCATACCAGTAAAACAAAAAAATCCCTCAGAGAAAAATAGGTTCCATAGAGAAGAATACACCCCCTAATCCTCTTTAAAAACAAATAGGTTTTGACCTATTTATCGTTGCTAAAACGTACAAACACTTAAAAAAGTGGTTGGTCCCCTACCTGGCTGCCAGGTCCCTGTGAATGAACCTCCTCTGCTCCAGATAGGCCATGCCACAAGCCACCTGTACAGCATACTGACACAGGGTGTGGATCAACACCGGGCCCTGTGGACGAACACATCGCAAACGCTCCAGCAGAGAACCCAGAGGAGCCAGCTCGGTCACCTTCACGAACAGAGAGAGAAGAGCAGAGAGAGAGAGAGAGAGAGTGGGTGAAGAGAGGAACGGAGGAGTGAAAAAAACAAAAGGTGCGAGGAATAGACGGCGTTGAAGAGATAGCAATTGATTTGGAGATGAAAGGAGGGCGTGAGAATAGAAGGAATAAAAATGTAAAATAATGTAACGACAAAAATCTAATTTGGTGAGTTGCGTTGTAGTCTACTGATAGTCATGACATGGTCCAAAACTATTTGGCGGAGGAAATAACTAGAAGGTAACAGCAGGATGAAAACAACAAAGCTGAAATGTCAGCCCTTATTTTAAGAGCTTGCTCCACTTGCTCCCCTCCCTTCCTGTCTCCCTTCTTTCCTCCATCACTTTCTCCGGTCATGACGAAGGCCGTAAGATGCTTGACCCGATACACGCATACACACCCAACACATCAACAAACCTTTTCCCACATGTCATCCCAACGGCTATTTGTCTGTCACCTTCTATCGTCACACATTACATACCTCTGTAACAAATACAATGTATTATAATAGCCATTATTAATTATTGAAATTTGCTCATAATGGACTGGCTCCCTCCCAGAGAGTCTGGGGGCAGCCCAGTTGTGCGAAGGCCCTAAAGGTCTAAAGGCAATGACACCCATGAAAAAACTGCATTCATCATGGCTAATTGTTATTAGTGACAGCCATTATAATAATAAATAATAACAACAACAACAAAAATAATAACAGTAACATTATTTATGTAGTTGTTGAAGTTACTTTTATAATAGTTCTTATAATAACCATTTATTTAAGCATTCATTTATTTATTCTCTCTCCTCCTTTGGTCACAGCTATTCACATTCAGAAGGAATATATACGACACACACTCACACGACACACAGTCATACACGCACACAGACACCGACAATACTTCCACAAACAAACAAAATCATAACATCCGTTTTATACGTCTAGCGTCATTGTCTGTATATTTCGTGTTACACCACCTGTCTGCATAATTTGTCACCTGATTGTTTAATACAAAGCTAAAAAAAGATGCTTGACCTGATTTAAATAGACTGTAAAGTCAGGAACCAGTCCAAGAGGGTGACGTTTGTGTTAAGTGTCTGTGGGTGTAAGTCAGACTACACAGGTTTACGTGCGACTATGTTTATCTGTCTGTGTATATTCCTCCCTGTGCGTGTGCGTTTCTGTGTGTCCACTACCATCTTCATTGGGTGTGTGAGCACCACACCGTAGAGGCGGATGAGGTTCTGGTGGTCCAGGGAGTGCATGGCGTTGACCTCGCAGATGAAGTCCTCCAGAGCTTCGGGCTGGCTGAGAACATCTGTCTTCAGACACTTCACAGCTACATTCAGCTGGAAACAAGGACGATTTAGTTTAAATGTATTCTATACTATTCCTTGAACAGTTTTATCTTCAACAAATATCTTCAACATGCAGGAGCTTAAACCTGTTAAGAGAAGTAAATCAATTTTAAAGTGCGGGTCTCCTCACCACCTTCCCTGCAGGCGTCAGCCACTCTCCTCTCTTCACTACACCAAAAGTGCCGTCACCCAGCTTCTCAAACAGCGTCAGGTCCTTCTCTGGGATGAGGCAGGTCAGTGCCTGCTGCTGCCCATCAAGAGGAGCGCCGCCACTGGGCTGTGTGGCCAGGACTCCCTCCCCCAGGCCCAGTGGAGGTGTGGGAGACAGCTTACGAAAGGAGGAGGCCGGCTGGCCCTGCTGGGGGAAGTCTCCTCCATCTGGACGCTTACCACTGAACACCTACAGAGGAAGAGATCGAATGAAAGGTTTCAGCTGTAAAACATTGGTGAAAAGGTCCA
Source organism: Cebidichthys violaceus (assembly GCF_023349555.1). Taxonomy (NCBI): domain Eukaryota; kingdom Metazoa; phylum Chordata; class Actinopteri; order Perciformes; family Stichaeidae; genus Cebidichthys; species Cebidichthys violaceus. The sequence goes on from NW_027176964.1 coordinate 14,623,107, forward strand.
ATAATGAGCAAGAAAAAGAGAGAGACAAGCATCAGTGGTGGGATAAGGCCAGGAAAATGAAAGTGGACATTGACCATAGGCTTCAATGCATTTACGTATTTGTCTATTATTATTTTTAAGGAAAGATACCAGACAATCATTTCAGTTATGAACTCTATCTCCCACTCTCTTCCATCTCTTTCAGTCTCGAGGAAAACTATTTTTTTCCACTTTATCCCCTCCCTGGTCTGCTCTCCCCCTGCTCTCCTCACCCACTCACCCACTCACCCACTCACCCGCTATTGTAGGCCTGTGGAAACACTGGATGTAAGTATCGTGCATCATCAGGCAGTGATGATGGTTTACGGTTCTACATTCTCTTGTTCACTTTGTGAAGGAACAGAGTCAGGCGTTTGGTTTCATTTCAGCCAGTTTTTACTGCGTTTTACTGTCATTTACCGTCACGCTGATTAACAGCACACTTTTTATGCACTGTAGAAGGATTTATGTTTCATTTTTGCAATGTTTATGAACAGAGGTGGGTCACACGGATACGGCTATTGAAAATATGTAGCTTTTTATATTGTTTTTAAAAGCACTTTCTAAAAAGAAAGAGAGCTTAGATTTATCCGACTGCTTTTATGAATTGATGAAAAAGTAGCCGTGTGCAGTAATATAGGAAATTGAATAATACATTGAGAATTGTTGTACATTCAAATCGTTGACAGGTAAATTGTAATTGAATGGAATCATGAGAGGCCATTGAAGATTCACAACTCTAGCTGATATGTTTTCAGTAAGCAACTACGCATATATACCGAAACAAGCACACACACACACACACACACACACACACACACCATTTATCATTCTAGGAGAGAGACATTTCCTGCCTCTTGGCTTAAGCGCTGACAACACAGCAGGAATGACTTAGCCGTTAGGAAGTACTCATTAAGAAGCACTATTAGATTAAGTGACCTGAATATACATGTGTTTGTGTTTGTGTGAGCTTTTCATTCCTCTAAATTTGAACCCGTACAATGTGTGTGCTGTGCAGACCCCTTAAGGGAAACCTTTGTTCAGAGGTCCCAACTAAGACCAAAATAGGAATGCACAGAAACAAGCACTGCTGTCATACCCAGAGGAAACGATATCGAGCTATATATCAGATAACGTTACAGGTAAATAAATGAAATAATAATAAACAGTAATAGCCAACCCCAATTATTAACATGCAACATATCACAAATGCACGTATTTCTGAAAAGGTAGAGCAATCTTGAATCTAAAGCAATAAATGAATGTCAGCATTGTGAATGAACTCATTATTGACTGGTAATCAAAAGGTCAGTACTCAGAAATGGTATCATCGGTGAGAAAGAGGTGTCAATCGAGTCCTCGGTGCCAAACATATTTGACTGGCCAGATATAAACAGTAGCAAGCCGTGTGTGGTTTCACATTCACAGTGGACCAGACATGACATAATGCTGCAAGCCTTTTTAAAAACACCACATCTCTGTGGTCACTGTGTGGCGAGTGGGTTTCAAATAGGAGGCTCGACATTCAAAAGATTCTGAGCATGGCAGCACGATACACACACAAATAAATACACACACACACACACACACACACACACACACACACACACACACACACACACACGACGCTGAGGAAGCAGATTACTTTAGCGGAGGATGGTGCCAGAGGCGGAAACAGACAGGTGTAATTATAGAAGGCAAGCACCATGTTCTCTGGGCACCGCGACTTCCACAGAGTACAGCACACTCACCAAACACACACACACGCACACACACACACACACACATGCACACAAAAAGCAACGACTGCCCACTATTCCTTCCCACTTCGTTCCCCCTAGCTTTGTGTGCGAGTATGCAGTAGGTGTATCATATACTGTATGAGCTTGTGTATAAGGTATCCTTCTTAGAAATAGAATAGGAGTAGAAAGGACATTGAACTGTTTTCCATTTGACTAGCACAAAAGAAAATGGCGATTGTTGTAAGTTATGGTGTCAAAACACGTCAGTGGGGCCATGAAGTGTAAAGCTCCAGAGACGGATGACAGGCGAGCTAGCTAAGCGTTAGCTGGTCCTTCTCCGGAGCGACATGGGAGTGAAGCATTAAAGCATGGTGGAATCAGCAAACTAGTGGACAGTTGGCTAGCTGGCTAATTCCGCCATGCTTTATTGCTACACTGGTTAAGGAAACTGAGGCGAACATAGTTGACACTCGTCTGGCAGTAGCAATGTGCTTTCCTACGCTGTGACAAGAGCTTGTGGATAAAGCATTAAGTTGTAGATTGTACTCATTCACTCTACTCTGGTTTGCCCCTGATTTGAAGAGGGATGTCCATTCCACTATTATTTAATTCTATGGTATCTTTTATTGTTAATCCTTTATTTAAAGAGAGTGAACAAGTAATAGTCATATGTGGTTCTGTCTCTTTAAGGGACAAACTTTAAGCTTCATGAGACAAAGTTTCTGTGAATGCTGCACACTCTGAATCCGTGTGTCACCAACTCTTGTGACTGTGTGTGCGTGTGTGTGTGTGTGTGTGTGTGTGTGTGTGTGTGTGTGTGTGTGTGTGTGTGTGTGTGTGTGTGTGTGTCTGTCTGTGGACCTGCTCATCCTCATGAGAAGGGTCAGGCTGTCTTGTTCTCTGGAAGGATTTCCCCCGTAGATGTGAGCATGCATTCCGTCTGTATTTTATTTTACAATTAAAGAAGTGACTTGGCTCTAAAGACTTAAAAACAGCTCTGCCATTCACACTCTACTGCCACCACCAGTAAAGTCCTTTGTTGCTAGAAGTAAGAACTTCAACACAACAGAAGCATCGAGTCCCCTCTACAGCAGGCTGGCATCAAACTGACAGATGGTAAAAGCTGTATTTTAGTAGATATGTCTAAGTTAAGTGAAGCATGTTGAATTGTGCTTTACAAATAAACTTACCTTGCCAGCTTGTTAAAATACTGGTATTCACATAAAAAACGCAAAAATAACCTGTCAAGGTGTTGCAAAATATCATCTGTACCGGGGAACGTTTCTATCATGTATTGTTCATGCGTGTGAATGTGTCAACACTGTGACAGACAGACAGACGCCAACATGGCGACATAACGTCGAGCACGCCATGTACCATAATAAATGAGTCCTGTGTGTGTGTGTGTGTGTGTGTGTGTGTGTGTGTGTGTGTGTGTGTGGTGTGCCTGTCTATGTCTGTCACCTTGCTCATCCAGGATTTACGCTTGCACATGGCTTTCCTCCTTTTCACAGCCTCCCACAGTCGTCTCTGTCCTTTATCAAAAGAATAAAAGAGAAATGCAGTGATGGTCAGCGGTAAACAGAAAAGGATGAAGACCGCAGCTTCTTCTTCTCCTTCTTCTCCTATGGGTCCTTCTTGCATCAGGAAAACCCAGAGGAACCATTCAGATTCGAGTAACAGAAGGTTTACTCTCTTGATTTCCAAGTCATCTCTCTTAATTGGAAAACAACTCAGAGCAGGATAAAATAAACGACAGAAAAAACAGCCAACTTTGATATGAAAGGGTAAAAAAGGAAAAACACAAAGAGGATGGAAGGGGGGAGAAAAGATGGAGGATACACGCTTACTATATGTTAGAAGAGATTGGAGATAAAGCAAGTACAAGACAGAAGACGGTTGAGAGTTTAGAGAACAGTGAGATGAGTGGAGGAAAAAGATTAAATGAATATGCGAGCAGCAGAAGTGGGTGTAATTAGTCTTAAGTGACTTGATAGTCGAGAACCCTGAGGGCATCGGTAACTGGATTTAGAACATTACTGCTGCCATCCTCTTCACACGCGCATCGCACACAAAAGAATTGGCACTTCAGCGTCCCTTCCTATTGTGCCTACGTAATTACCAGTTGTGACTTTGAAATGATATTAGGGTAGTTAGTAATGGAGGATTTGCTCCAGCTATGCGGACGGTGAGCCAAATGACACATTGCCATTACTGAAGGCAAAAGTAATATTCTAGGATAATAGTAGTAATAATTTAGGAAGCTATGTTTAGAAATAAAAAGAAAAAGGTGATGGTCTGATAAGGCCTTGAACCGTGGACTGATATTTTAAGTCTACCAGGGTGTTTTCCAGCCGGATCAGGAACTGGACCATACAGCTACCACTGCTCTACTGTGAAGTTGTCTTAAATAAAACTATTTTCGGGATCCCAGCAAAACTGAACCAGAATTTGGCCTTTGGGTCAACTAAACACAAATGTACAAAAACAACAAAACGCGCACACAAACACACAGTTTCTCACCGGGTCGACCCATGCCGATCTTCTCCAGGTCTTCGTTCTTGACGTAGTCAAAGTGCGACAGCCGCGTGACGTTAAGGTCGTCTCGGATCCGCAGTAAGTACTGCTGCAACTGCACCTCCATCAGCAGCTCCAGCAGCCATTCTGTGCCTTCCTCACACTGCATGCTGCTGCCCAGTTTCTGCAAAACACACGCAAAGAATACAGGGAACCGAGTTCAATATTCAGTCAACAGTTTTCTCAATGCTTGGTCTCGAAGCTACAAAACACAGCGGGATAGAAAGTCACTGAGCAACAATCAAAGCATTCTTTTCTGTGAATATAAGGAGGGGAACTGAGCTCAGATCTTTTGTGTGATCTCCAGTAATTGTTTACAACTCACTGAAAAGCTTCCTTAGGCGCTTAGACTCAAAATACACACACACACACACACACACACACACACACACACACACACACACACACACACACACACACACACACACACACACACACACACACACATCGGGCACACACACTTAGCTGCTTGTCAGTGGACGAAAAACTGACTAATTTTACTTCGACAGTATCAAATATATCAGACATTGATTACAGATCCTGTGTCACTGCAGTGTTAATATACCACACTGTCAGCAATTCTTTTTCCAGCATCAAAATAGATTAATAACTACTCTGGAAACAGAAGGTAGCAGTTTAGGCAGCTCGGCTGTAGACGCCGTGTAAACATCACATTCATACGACAGATATACATGAGATGGATGTTGCACATCTGGTCAGTTGCACATGAGTGTCAGTGAAGAGAAATGGGAGGCTCCTAAACAATCTGACCACAATATATATATATATATATATATATATATATATATATATATATATATGTATACTGTACTATGCCCCTCTATAAGACACTGAGTGAGACCATCAATCTGCAATGTCAAAACACAACACCACAGTTTAAAACATCATTAATCTCCCTCTACTTAAAGTGACAAGCTGAAAATAGCAGCAAACAAAGATGAACTTCATCTTAAATCCCGTTGTGCTTCTTTCATAGGACTATAAATCAAGATGATGCAATGAATTGGAGTAAAGAGTAAAAAGGTGTGAAGAACTTTTGAAGATGAAACCACTGCAAAAGCTACTCCTGCATTACACTTACTCACACTGATCAGCAGCGTTATTCCCAGTTCCAATGGGGAGGGGAACCGACCTAATCTGCAGAGATTGACAGGGGGACCTTTCTGGTGGACGCGTTGGGTCGTAGGGGTCCACTGCACTGAGTAGTAATTGGACTCTGTGAATGAGGAACTTCCTGTGTTCGCTGAGCCAAGGTTACAAGGTCTAGAGGGACGTGTCAGAGGTCCCAGCTTCCCTACTGTCATCTAAACGTCTTAATAGGCTCGTCAGAGGCCACTTCCTACTGAATGTGACCTGAGAAGTTAAAGTATGTCTTCCTCACACAAGCACATACCTAATGTCGGGCCATAAAAGTTGGCGTGGATGTGACCATCCCCCAAAACACTGAAAAGATGTATTTAAATGGCAAGTGAGTGGT
>NW_027176964.1:14633941-14649640 GCF_023349555.1 Cebidichthys violaceus
AGGAGAAAAAAAATGGATCTACGGGGGAAAAGCAGAGCAAAAAAGATATGAAATGACCTGAACAACAATCAATTTTAAAGAGGATGGACTGCCATGTCCTGCTTCCTCATAATATTTACCCACTGGGTAGATTTTTTTTTTTACTTCCTTCTGTTTGAATTCCCAAATGTGTTATTTTGTCTGCGCTCGTTTGATTTCGCTGTATTGTATTTATCACTCCAAAGTTCTGACAGACAGAAGGTCTATTGTCAGATCACTTGTTGCTTCTTTCACTGTATGGTATTTAACAATCAAATCAAGCTTCTAAATCAAAACCGGCAAAGTCCTCCGTGCCCAAAGAAAGGGTGGTGTCGGTTAAACCACAAACACCCTCATCACACATACTGCTCCAGAGCTCCACCACTCCCTCACATACAGGACAGTTTGTTGCCGTTCCGGGAAGCCTCCTAAATGTCCACAGCCCCTTGAGTGCCTTTTACGTTTCATGTGCTTTCAGAAATGTTTTTCGGAGTAATAGCTGAGGGAGCTAGTCGGCTCCAAAGTCAATATTTCAGGAGTTTAGGCGCGGATGCCTCGTGGACTCGTTCAGCCATCGGTTGTCTCATTCTCACAGTCACTCCGACGCAGAGGTGATGTCACAGTAAGGTCAACTTAACTGCTATGACAAATAGGAAAATGACTACACATGACTATGAAACATGATGACATAGAATAGCCCACATTCCTTAAATCAGCAGCTGGACAAAAAGCCTGTAACTGACTCTTGAACTACTGCACTTAAAAAAATGAACACAAGTGAAAATAATCCTTTTCTGGAACGAACATCCAATAGAGAACAGAACTGATTCTCAGCTATGCAGAGGTGTGTGTGTGTGTGTGTGTGTGTGTGTGTGTGTGTGTGTGTGTGTGAATGACATGTGGGGTGTATGTTGAGAGCCGAATGTGTGACAGCGTTGTGAATGTAGAGCAGATTTAAATCAGTGGAAGGAATGCATCAGCTGCCTCCTCACTAAGGAGATTAGACCAATATGATTAATGGTCGGTCAGTCGACCTGCAGCTCCACTCTGACTCCACTAGGTGGCACCGACCTTGTGATCGAGTACTGTTTTTATTTGGGGGGGGGGGCTGTACCATTACGCTCCTGGGACAGAGGATGTTGTACGTGTACAGATTGTACTTTTTGTGCTTGAATTATTTCCCCCTGTTAATTGTTAAATAAGTGGTTTGTTTCTCATGGACATTGACATTTGGGTAAATAACACTCTTCAGTCGTGCCTGACTTGTTTTGGTCCCTCACACTAACAATGAAGCAGCTACAGCAGCCTCTCCAGCTGCTACTATCTGGCCTCCATATCTCTCTTTCTTTCTCTCCATCTCGTTCATGCGTGTACACACACACACACACACACACACACACACACACACACACACACACACACACACACACACACAGTAGTATGGCTCAAAGGCTGATCAACTGGAATATGAAATGATGCAAAGGCCAAATTAAACTGACCGTGACTGTAATATCAAATTAGAGGCTTGCTGGCTAATAAGATTATTAAGAACAAAACCGCTGTGTGAGGTCTGCATTATGTCCGAGTACTACAATGCACGCACATACACACACACACACACACACACACACACACACACACACACACACACACACACACACACTAAGCTTGATTCTGTAATATGATGCTCACTGTACACGGACACAGGCATGCAGAGGCATGCACTCACATCGGCTGGATTCACACTGACGTACAGTGTTGGGAATTAAGATAGCTTAGTGGATCCAGGTGGACACACGCTGTCAGTGCATTTCTCAAATAAGTCGCAACCTTTTGGTGGCAAAACATCAATCTGTGGTTTTGGTGGCGGGTGCCAAAAACCAGCAGAGCAGAGGGAAGAAGTAGTAGAACAAACAACAGTAATCCCGCTTACAACAGTGCAAGCAAAATAACCAAACACACACACACACACACACACACACACACACACACACACACACACACACACACACACACACACACACACACACAGACACACACAGACGATGCCTCTGACGGAGGTCTGCATGCACAGACAGACAGAGGAATGTCATTCCTGATCTCACAGATAGTAACCCTTATTTTTAAAGTCTGGCTTTTTACGGTCTCCTTTATTCCCTTCGTCGTCCACAGCACCTCATCATCCACAGTCAGGAGAGGAGAGGCGTCATGTGGTGATGGGCGTCAATGTTGAGAAGGACTAACTGTGGGAAGGGAAAAAGGCTTTGGATACAAACGGACTACTTTGCAGGCGAACACCGAACATATGTAGCTTGGCCTCTTTTGCGTAATGCCAGACTACCACAACAACCCCCCACTAATACTTCCTAACGTCGCCTCCACCCTCAAAATACACCCACCCTAAGCAATCTCTACTTGGATCCCTTAAAGCTGGTTAAGAGGGGAAAGGAGGGCGTTTGAGAGAAATGTTGGTCAAAGATGGTTGACCTCAAACAGACAGTCTGTGTGCTTAATATGTGAACCAAATATTAAGCACAGTATGTGCTACAATGGGGGATATTTATCATTCCCATCTACAAAAATACAGTCAATGCTCAACAACCTAGTTCTGGTTGAAGCTCACTAATCCCCTTAATGCTCCAAAGCATATCAGAACTAGCTTTGTATTAAACATAAAAGGATTGCTGGGGTAAAACAATGCGTATATGTATTCGGAGGAAGTCAACGGACTCCGTTCTCTTCATTTCTTCTCTTTCTCTGCGGCTCGTATGCGCGTGGCGTTCAAAGAGACAGCCTCACCACGGCAGCCGGCGTTGCTACTGCTAGCATATTTTGGCTGAAACAAATCTCTAGATGAGCCAACGGTGGCCGCGCCGCGCTGCCCACCGTCCGTCTGTCGTTTGTACGGTGTTTTACCAACTCTATCTTCGCGTGGGTAAAGATTTAAAAAAGGTCATGTCAAGCTTTTGGTTTCTTCAAAGACGTGAAGTCTAATTCATTCCCATTTTGTCTCCACAAATACAGTTCACTCACAGCTCAAAACAACAGCACGGCTGTCACTAGACTACTATCTCTGAATGAATCACAACACATGTAGGTCTATACTCTCATTTTCATTCTCATCTGGAGCCAATGAACACGTTATTTTCTTTAAATTTACTGTGATGTATGCCGTGGCATCAACACAGGGTTTGGCCTTGAGTGAGTGTAAGAAGTGCCGTGTGTGGTGAGTGTGAGTATGTGGTGGTGGAGGAGAGCGAGTGGACCATACAAGTGTTAAAGAGCTGGTTCTGTGCAGAGGAATGAGCACTTATAGAGATCTATGATACGAACCTATAGTTACACACTCATTAGGTCTTTTTACAAAGCAGGGATTTCTTGTCATGGTAAGAAAAGCACAGGTGTTACTAATAACATTAACAATGGGTCTGTTCTGCATAAGTGTCTCAGTAAGTCGTGACCCTGTACTAGGACCCTGAAAATGCTAAATGGAATTCAGCCATCAGTCATTTTCATATTTCTAGTCCTACAGTGACATGTCTTCTGTGAAATCAGGTGCTAAGACATTACACCACAATAAATACGCTAACTGATCTTAAAAAAAACACACCCAATGTTGTGAAAGTCCCTGATGTCACCCACGAAAAAAAGGAACCTGTGAATGTGGGTAATATACACACACACACACACACACACACACACACACACACACACACACACAAATGTTGGACTTCCAAATTCACATCTGCACACACTATAAAATGTGCAACACTGTTGCTGAAGTTTACGCCACAAAAACAAACATATGTGCACATTTTCTACAACAAAAGACATATTTTTGCGCTGAGAACAATCTACTGATCAGCCGATTGCAATTATTTAAATCCCAAATTAATATTCTGCTTAGTGAGAAATATGCTTCAACAAAGCCTAACATCATCTCACGGCACTTTCATTTGCCCTCAACAGGATCCATAATACCTGCTGAAATGTCTCATTCACCTCCACGTTTGTCTAAAGCTACAGGATCACTACTACAAATGAAGGAAACTGTAGAGGTCTACCTCTTCGTCATCGCTGGGCAGGCGCTGGTAGTCGGACTCCGACGTGTCCTGCAGTCTCTGGTAGTCTGCCGTCTCCCCCATGGTGGGACTCCCACGACCAAGTCTGCTACCTGTGCCCCCCCCCCCCCCGGGCTACGTGTCCTCAAGATCCTCAGATAGCCACAGCTCCAGTCAGTGAGCAACCCACGCACTCAGTCAGTCGGTCGGTCAGTCAGCCCGCTCTGAGGTCTTCTGCGCTGTCATTAGGAACACAAGTACAGTAATCTGCATGTCAATCACAGGACAGCACTGCATTAGTTCAGACAACCGAGCGCAATGTTTCTCATCATTCGACCAAATGTGCCGCCGCTGTATACCTCCAGTGCTCTTCCTCATTTAGGTTGAGTCAGCTTTCCTTAAAAAAAAATGGCAGCGACAACACGGCCGTGTTCACCGACTGACCGACCTGTAAAAACACAGGTGTGTATCTTCATGGGAATAACTTTTAGGAAGGCATTCCTCTGGCAAGCTGCAGACAATAATTTGTGATGCAGAATGAAGTGTCTATTTTCTGGCTGTTGTGGGCAGGCAGCGGCTCTTCCTCTTCTGAAGAAAAACAGAAGAAAATCCGCTTCCTTAAAAAGACAGCACAGTTTGTCCTCTTCCTCTGCCAGTGGCTTAAATCTTCAAGAGAGCATCCGAGGTGTTTCACTGATCGCTCCAAATTCATTTACTGGTCGCTGTTGTCCTCCCGGACAAGGAAATCCCACGTGTGGATGCTGCTGCAGTCAGAATGGAGCATTGGGATGATGCAGCCGAGGTGTGGCACTGGAGGTGACAAATCCAGCAGGTTCTATTTCTGTATTCCCATCTCACGCCACAGTAACAACCTCTGTCTACTTCGCTCTCCACCTTGATTCTCTCTCTCTCTCTCTCTCTCTGCTTTAGTGCTGATGCATGCTCTTCATATCCAGTCCCTCTCACACCAGCCAGCTTACCTCCTCTCATTCATCCCCAGCAGTGAAGGGGAGAGATCGTACAGGAGCTGTTTACCATTTTTCACCTGTTCATCCTTCCTTTGTGTGCCGCTGCTCCCCCCCACCCCCACACACACACACACACACACACACACACACACAGAGATCTTGAGCAGCTGTCCAATCGAACTGGCAGCTCAGCTCTGATGATCACGGCTAAAGTCTAGGAGGATTTTTTTTTTATGCTGCTTTGTCCTAAATGGACTTCCTGATTGCTCGGTCGATGCCTAATCCCTCGCTGTTGTTGTTGTTATTGTTTTTCGCCTCCTCTCCTCATTTCAGTCCCTCATCCTCTAACCCGCTTTCCACACCCCTCCACTTGATTTTTTTTTGTTTCTTTTTTTCCATATCAGCCCCGGTTGAATGATTTGGCAAGTGGTCGCCTTTTCTATTACCGTGGCAACATCAACCAATCACACCTCCTCGCTGCTCTCCTGTGTCCTGTAGTCACGGCGATCCAGTGAGCAGTGGTCCTGATAGAGGCAGCCAATGACGGCGAGGCAGGCTGACTGGGGAGGGAGGGGGAGGAGAGATGATGGCGAGAGGCGGGGGAGCCCTAATGAGGAGAGTTAATCCTCCTTCTGAGAGGGAGAAAAACACGGCCATGCTGCTTTGTGTGAGTGTGAGTGTGTGTATGTGTGTGTGTGTGTGTGTGTGTGTGTGTGTGTGTGTGTGTGTGTGTGTGTGCGTATATGTTTGCGTCAAAAGCACCTCTCCAGTATAGACAGGGTATCCAGGCCATCTGGATCCTTGCTGAGTGGACATCTGGATGCAGGGTAAAATAGAATAAAAGAACAGTGTGTGTGTGTGTGTGTGTGTGTGTGTGTGTGTGTGTGTGTCTCTCCTGGTCTTTCCCAAAGAGTAGTGTGACTAGCAACATTGCAGTCCAAGCACTGATGCCATTGAGCAAATCTGTAACACATCTAAATGACTCGTACGTCTTTGACCCTTTCGTCCATGTCACTCTCTATCCTTCCCTCTTTCCATCCTTAACAATTTCTGTTTCCCATTACGTCCTCTCATCTCATTTGTGCCTGTCCACTCATTCTCCACCATCCTTTTATTCTCCCCCTCTCTCTCTCCCCCTCTCTCTCTCTCTCTCTCTCTCTCTCTCTCTCTCTGACTTCATTCCAGCCCTGTCGATGTCCTCAGGCCGCTTATTCGCAGCCCACTGAGCTACATTCGCTCTCACTCCTCCGCCATGACTCTGCTCTTCTGGAGGCCAGCTGTCACGCGACATCGCACAGTAAATACACAAACATGCACGCACCTCCATCAAAAGGCACGTACGTACACACACACACACACACACACATCACTGAACAAATATTTAAACTCAGAAACACTGTGCATGCATGCAGACACAATACACAGCAACACAGAGGCCTGTATTTCTGAATTTACCACTGGACATAATGCTGATTTTATCATTACATTTTGAGAGCACTGCCAGCAATTGCGATCAACCTGTCTCACACTCCCATTCAGTATCGACACACTCATCACACTTGCATGTCTAAGTCCAGCAGGTTAACAGACTCACTGCCAAAGAGAACCGGCATCCCACACAGGATCAAGTAGGGCCGAAGAATAAACCGAAAGTGAATCACAATAGCGATGTTGAAGTTGTACAATTAAATGAACATGATTGCCTGTGATGTTGGCGTTTAAAATGTGTGCTTTGCTCATGGAAAACTCTGTGCCGCATATCAAATTCAGTGCTGCATAAACTAACAGGCAGCAACATTTTTTTTCCAATATTGTGCACCCCTAACTTTTTCATGAGCAGGTATATAGTACAACATGGGTCTTCAACGTTTTTTCAGGCCGAGGACCCCCAAACTGATAGAGAGATGGAGCAGGGACCCCCTACAATAAACAGTATATTGTATAAAATGTCAAATTTAAACATGTGTAAGGTACAGTGAGTAGGGTGGCCGTGCCACTGCCATTTAGAAACATACCTTGCATGATAAGGTATTCAAATTGACGTTTTTATTTTTTAAAAATGAGTGATGGCCTATTAGTACCACTGCCATGCATAAACATACCTGTTAGCTTGCATACAATACTGAACTATTAAAATAATGGACAGATTCATTTTTTGGGGGAAAAAAAATAAAAAATAAAAATGTGTCTAATCAACCCCAACAGGACCCCCTGTTGAAGACCTCTGTAGTACAACATGGGAGGGAAATCATTACTCTGTATTGAACGACGAAAGTGCCTTAACATATTTTGTCAAAAAAAAATTAACGAATCATCCTAATAAATGATAAATAATCGTGATCTCAATATTCATCAAAATAGTCGTGAACATAATTTTGACCATAATTGTTAATTATTTTTTTGTTCTTAATTTGTTTGATACACATCCGGAAACACTGCAGCTACGCATCCATTTCACACTCATGCTGCACATATCTGTACAATATAAGACAGCATTGCCCTGAGTTTTGGATGAGGTGACTTAATATAGTCTGTGCAGAGGGGGTTATATACACTACACTGTACGATAGCCTAACCTCAATACTGTACACAGTTACACAAAAAAAACAATCCAACACTACCGTATTAAATATGAAATTCAGAAGTCAGAGGAGCAAAGTTACCCAGAGACAGATAGTAGACCAGAAGAGCAGTAGGGGGGGAGACAGAGCGGGGACATCGTGGCCAATTGAGGCCATGACAAATGGAGCAGGGCTGAGCTGTGGAGTCATGTGGGGCTACTTTAACACGCTCCATTACAGACTGTAAGGTGGTTTGGTACAACCAGAGGCCACGGCTGAGTAGTATCAAAATAATCACGTACAATGACGTTTCCCTACAATTTTCCATTGCAAAATATTTTTTTTTAAAAGTAAGTAAAGGCAAAAGAAGACAATAAGACCGGGAAGACTAGAAGTATGTCCAGTATGTCAAGATGGTCCTGACATAAAATGTGTATTTCTATGTCATTACATTGATCTTTAAAAGTTGAAATGCTGACTATCAACATAAATGTGAAATTATTCTTTTTAATCTATTTTCTTATTGCTTTTTTTGATTTTTTGTATCTGTTCTTTATAGACCTTTATGGCCTCTCTGCTTCCACTAAACGCCACATTTCACAAACTCTCCATCGGTATTCTGGAAAACCCCTTCAATGACCAAATGCTGGGGCTTTCAACGTCGACCCCAGGAGCTTCATCGGTCGGCCATCTTGTGTCAGGGGGAAGGTAAAGCGGAGCCTGTTAAAACATGTGAACGCCTTCTCTGTCCCCGTGATGGAGAGCAAGGAGAAGCAGAGCAGACGTGCTGTGGGTGGATCGGTACAATGTTCCCAGTCCAAACACATCGCAGGCCGCTTCAACCCTCGCTTTATGAGACCGTTTAGAGTCTTAAAGACTAAAAAGGACTGCGACTCCTGGGTCCCTCCTGCTTCTTTACGACTGTTGGTGGGTAGACTGCAGGCTCTGGGGGCAGCGGTAAGCTTTTGAACAGGAGCTGCATGAAATCCCTGATGTCTACTGCTGATGTGAGGCTCGCAGGGTGGAAATATACTCAGGGTAGAAAGTGGACAGTTCAGCCTGAGAGGTTATGGAGTATCGTGTGTGTGTGTGTGTGTGTGTGTGTGTGTGTGTGTGTGTGTGTGTGTGTGTGTGTGTGTGTGTGTGTGTGTGTGTGTGTGTGTGTCACACCTTCGTGGAAAGTAGAGCATATTCTTTGAAACCTCTTTGACAATGTTCAATATACGATATATAGGGATTAGACGATTCTAGGATTTATTCAATCGATTGAAGATTTTCTTCAATTGACTAATTAATCTATTATCTAAAAAAAAATAATCATAGTTCTTTTATACTAAAGATAGCACAATGGTCTCTTTAGATGGATTTATCTTCTTTTTTTTATTTCGTAGAGTAAACGATTCATTATTTGATGCTGATCAATTCAGCAGCGATCGCGAAATGAATGACAATGTAAATGTAATATCAACTGATTATGAAAATAATCATTAGCTGCAGCCTTAAAGGAGTGTATGCCGGCTGAGTGTAGATGAAGCTCAAGAAACACCGGAGCCTTCACTTCCTGTAACGCTGATGACATCATCAGGGTTATTGTCATCATATTTGACAGAGGTGCTTTTGAGACACAGAAGACATTGACTTTTAACGTTTTTCGCAAACTCCCAGTATTCCCACTTTCAGAACACAGACATGTATGTGTCAAATCAGTCGAGTTGCCGTTCAATTCTGAAGTTGATTCATAACACATCAAAAGTCTCTTTGTTTCTTGAGCAAGCGGAGCTTAAAATGGGTAACAGACCTGTTTCTGGTGGGATTTCAGATGAATCCCTTTTTGACGAATTTCAGCCCCCGGCACCTAAAAGCACCTATAATGTACATGAAATATTTCCTCTTATAGGTCATGGTAGCAACACCCACAACGTGTGATCTCTTACTGACTTAAGAGATGACTTCACCTCAGTCAGGGCCACACATGCTACCAGATGATGATTCACTCCTCTACGATATGAAAAGAAACGTTACGATTGACCGATGACTCTGCTACTGTGCTGAGGTCGCTGCTCCTGGGAAAATGTTGACACAGTAAAAAAAAAAAAAACGTCATCGGCCAGTGAGGAAGCTAATGAAGCTGCGGTCAGGGTGTGGTAGTTGCTTCAGTGTTTTTGTTCCGCTTATTGTGAACTTCATCTCCAAAACAACAGCCGAGGACTGAATCCTCACTGTGATGTGGTCCAAACTAAATGTCTTTTCTCTTCCTAAATCCTCACCATATGCTGAAAAACATCTTCAAATTACACTGGACCAACAGCTAAAAAAACGAATAATATTCAATTCAACTTGTTATATAACAGAGAAAAGCATCAAATCCTCGCAGTGGAGAAGTTAGGAACATGTGCTTCTTGAAAAATGCTTACAAATGTAATCAATTGTTGACAATTATTTAATACAAATCATCTTTTCTCATTCCAGGTTCCAGTTATCCATTCACAACAAAAGATAACATAACATAACATCTCACCTGGGCACATGAAGCTCTTTAGATGATGTGTTGTTTTATCCATGTATGTTTTCATTTAACTACGATTAAGTGTAATTGACTGTGACTGCGTTGGGAAGAAGATGAGCAGACAGACAAATAGTCCTACTTTATTTGGATTCATAAAAAGTATCACATCCTGAATTTGTACCGTCAGCTTTTTAGCAAGAGTAAAAAAAGATCATGCACAGCTTCAAAGCAGCAAGTCCAAAACTGTAAGCCCAATGGGGTTGAAAGACGGCTCGTCCCCAGCCCAGCAGGCCCAGTTGGGGACCAATCACGGATGGGCACAGAGTCAAAAAGTCAAAACGCCATAATTGCTTCCATCCACTGTAGAACACACAATGTTTCATACCGAGTTGTTGTCAGGAGAGTTATCGTCCTCAACAAAGCCTCTCTCATCACCCCTTTCCCAGAAAGATTTCCACTTCGGCTGAATCAGAGGCGAACAGGAACGCGGCGCAAATCCACTGTGGACAGAGGTGTGTGTGAGAGAGGGATGAGAATGCATGTGTGTCTTTGTGTGAACGTGACGGATAGTGAGAGATAGACAGACCTCCATGCTACATAATCCTCAGCTCTCATGCCGTCTTTCTAGGAAGTGTCGAAGGGGCACGTGTGTCTGTGTGTGTGTGTGTGTGTGTGTGTGTGTGTGTGTGTGTGTGTGTGTGTGTGTGTGTGTGTGTGTGTGTGGTGTTTGCCCCCCCCGTCCCGTCCCGTCCCGTCCCTCCAGGCTAAACAGGTGGGATTTAAGAGGGTGATCTAAAGCCTGCGGGGGCAACACCGGGCCATACAGGGAAGCAGAGGACAGGATTAGGGGGACGGGAGGCCGGGACGAGGGTCCCACTGTCTCACATAGTCTGTCAGTGTGTTGGTGCCAAGGTCACAGGTGATGAGGTATGGTAGTAAATCATCAGAAGCTAAAGCTCTCTGGGCTTCACTGCCATATGGTTGCCTGGTCATGCATATATGTGTGTGTGTGTGTGTGTGTGTGTGTGTGTGTGTGCGTGCGTGCGTGCGTGTGTGTGTGTGTGTGTGACATTGAAGTGACACTGAGCATACCGACTCATTCACACCCTGAGCTCACATGCCAACCCTGCTGTCCTGGAATCAAGGCACAGATATGATTCCTTCAATATGAACTGTGTACTATGATCTAGAGCTGGGAAACATTGTAATATCAACCAGTATTGTAATCAAATTTAATATGAACTAACTAATTTTGTCATTTAAGTTATTGTTTTACATCTGTGATACGCATTTCATTGCATTAAATATCACTTTGATACTCTAATATGACATTTTGCACACATTTATCAAGATATATATAAATCTAAGACCAAAAAATACGTATAAACAACATGATATTAATTTCAACCATCCACAACTTCAAACTGCAATTAATCTGAGTTGAAGAGGTGTTGTCCTAATGAGTGCAATGTGAACTCGTCCCACCTGTAACATTCTGAACAGGGAAAAGGTGATTCCATCTGGCTAAATGAGCAAAGTTCACAGCCACAGTTCTCAGTCTGTGCCGTGTGAATCATTTTCATTTCTCCATCTGGCCACAAGGAGGCAGCCCGGGGCAGAGAGAAGAACCAGCTTTAAAGCAGTTCGTGTTTATGAGATAGCTGTAAGTACTGGAGAGAAAAAATGTATTTAAATTCTGACCGATTACACCGTTTCTAGTCCTTGGTGTGTCTGAACAGTCCGACATGAATTATAAAGAAGTCTGAATCCAGAGTTGACGTCTACACTGCTGCTTGAGGACAGCTGGAATAAAAAAAGGTGTCAACAGGGACATTTTAAACCACACACTAATTTGAATTGTTGCTTCAATGTAATCAAAACTCAAACCTGACTTAACCAGTGTTTGAACTCACACTGACACCATATTGGGACTTTTCATTATTTTGAGAATATTTAAGTGAATGTGGTAGCAGACAGTAACTAAAGAGGGTAGAGTGCGTCTCAAACCGATGCCAGGTTAGATGTTAATAATTCTCTGTGATGTCCGTCCGCACGGACCTAATCTCTTCTATTTTTAGAAAAAGCAGACATCCCTCCCTCGGACTGATATCAGCCGAAAGAAGTCTGCCGTTCATCCTTCTGCTTGGCAATGAGAAAAGGTGAAATGCCAGCTTAATGATTTCTATCCACACACTTACCAAAGCCTCAGAATCAGCCTGACAGATGGCATTTTAAGAAGTAGAACATACAAACCTAATGTGTGGCGCTGGTACAAACGTTAAAGAGCCTCAGCAATTTATCACACCTTCCATTGCAATTAGTTACAAAACATGTCCTATCATAATACTCAATGCTTCAATATACACTCATCAAACTGAAGCATGTCTAATAAGAAAAATAATATCTTTGAATGCACGGAAAAGAAATTGAATTTGTTTTGTTCTTTGTGTTTAATGCAGGGGCACTGTAAATGTGTGTGTGTGTGTGTGTGTGTGTGTGTGCATGCGCCTGGTCAATATGTAAGCTGCTCTTCCGGTCCCCTCTACCCAGAAAGAGTGAGAGATTGAGCAGCGTAACGACAGATAAGAGACAACAATACACACCGTACCCTGTGGCCCGGAGTGTGTGTGTGTGTGTGTGTGTGTGTGTGTGTGTGTGTGTGTGTGTGTGAAGAGGCTAAAACGATAAGGAACGAAAATACAGCTAGTCAACAAACGGAAGCAAACCTTTATGACAAGAACATGAATGAAAGCAGGATCATCGTGACAGTGATACACTATCAGTGAGGAGGATTTGTCTCTATTATGATTCATTTCTCAACACTATGACTGTGCTGCATGGTGTTAAACTGTGTGAACCCTGAACTTCTATGACAGGCCTCTCACCATTTATGAGGTGAACTATGCATGCACTAAAGAATGCTTCTGGTATTTTCCAACCTGGGTGTTCCTCTTATATTTGTGAGGATTGTTCATGCTTACAACATTTGATATGAGCATGAGCCTCGTGCAGCTTTACAAAAAAATGTCAAACAATTGTCTTTGAGGCGGGACCAAATGCTGCATTCATGCCGGTTTGTTTAAATTAGTGAAGGGCTGGGAGATGATGATATATAGACCATGAAAGAATATAAACTTGTCAATAGTGAAAGATGTTTAAGATAATAAATAGATATTCAATTCATTAGATTAACATTTTTTTTTATGGATAAACTTTGCTATATCCCGATATTTATTGATAGCATTGTATAAAATGACCATGTAGAGCTGGGGTTTGTTTTATACGAGACAAAACTAACGCATGTTCACGGCGGTCAGCGCTTCTGAAGCTCGTAGAAGCTTCAGAGCAAAAACGTTGGGAAGCCTGTGGCTGCGAGTTGCACTGCCTCAAGGTGATCCTATTACAGGGTCACTTCATCAGGGAAATCTGATGCCGTTAACAGCACGGGCAGCATACAATACACCCGGAAGTGACAGACAGCACGCCAGTCCTCAGGGGGGTGGGGGGGGGGGGGGGGGGGGGGGGGGGCCGGTAATGCAATACCAGAAAAAAAAAGTGAAAGGGTAACGGAGGGAAAAAAAGAAGGGAAGGTTGAAAGGTAGAGGAAGGCTAAAGAAGAAGTGAAAGCAACAGTGAGGCGTGTGACAACTGGTCTGCAGGTAGATTGATTGAGGAGTCAGCAGACTGGAGAGGTATGGGGGGGGGGGGGGTATGATATAACAGCCGGATGTTGGCTCAGGGTTAAAATAACACTGTCCTCTCTCTCACACCCACACACACACACACACACTCACTCAAATACACTTTGAATCCAGAGGCTCCCTTTCCTCCGACTCTCCTCTGTCAGTCTGGGCCCCTGAGGCCCTCCAAGCATTCAGAGACAATCTCCGCAAAAAGCACACTCACTGGTCGCTGCTGCTATTCTGGGAGTTTCCTCTCAGACTCCTTTTCCCCTCCATCCTCATACTTCCTCCCGTCTACCTTTCCACTATCACTTTCCTTATTCACATCCAGAGTATCAAGTACTCAAAGCCCTCTTTGCTTTTAAAAAGGTCTTTTAATGTTTGTTTTTTCTATATACCGATCCGACAAATAGAAGAAGAAGAAAGGAGGCGTGGGTTTCATGGTGAAGTTCAGGGCTGCCACCCCACCTGCTCCCCATTGTAGAGCACAGACAGACCAAAAACACTGATGGTCTTGCCTCGAATAAGTAAACAACCAGCACGGCCCCGGCAGCAGCATTCGGTCGTCCGTGTGTCGTTTCACAAAACAAAAGCAGGTACAAAAGTGTCAGTGAGAGCACCCACGCACACAAAGACACGTTGGCACAATTCCTACATTCACACACACACACACACACAAACACACACACACACACACACACACACTCGATCATTTCTCTTTGTACTGAGGCTTGCAGACACCTGTTTGGGAGCGTCTGGCTGGCCGGCATCCTGTGCGTGGGGTGTTTGTGGGGTTTCTATCAAAGCCGCCAGTGTGACTCTAACTTCCTCCTCCTCCAACTCATTAGCTAAGAACTGTTTTTTTCAGTGACTGTGGCGCCCGCGTCCCACAAATAGAAAATAAACAAATCTGGGACATGACAGATCCTCTTTTGGATACACAAACAGGAAATGGTCGACCACACATCCACCCTCTGTTTTTAAAGTGTGTATCTGTAAGGACATCATTAATATGTGCGATATGAAATACTTTTTTTTTTTTTCCCTCCCTCTTTCTTTATCATCCTGCCATGATATCTTTAACTCGCACACGAAAAAAACCAACAGTGTGACCCGAGATGACATCATCCTCTGTATTTGCTCCTCTGCAAAGTGAATAGCTACCATTCAGACACACAGAGAGCCGGTCTGTGGACCCCACACACACACACACACACACACACACACACACACACACACACACACACACACTCTCTGAGCAAAGCACAGTCACCCTTTGGCATGATCTCATGTCTACATGGCTCGCTCGCTCACTCACACACACACACACACACACACACACACACACACACACACACACACACACACACACACACACACACACACTGAGACAGAATAGCAAACCCAACTTGTGTGTGTGTGTGTGTGTGTGTGTGTGTGTGTGTGTGTGTGTGTGTGTGTGTGTGTGTGCGTGCGTGCGTGTCTGTTTAAACAGTGTACACTACGGCAAAAAACATGCACAGCAGACGCAGTCACACCCAGCTGCAGCGAACAGAAACAGCGCTATTGTCCGACACTCGCTCACAATCTTCTCACCTGCGACGTTTGAGCCGTTGAAACCGGGCCTCCGTTTTCCTGGTCCGAGTCCAGCGACCGCTCCGACACCGTAGACGCCCCCCCCCCTCCCCTCTCAGGTCGATGACAGAAAGGTCAACCACGTGCAGACGAGGCCCCCAGTCCATCGAGGTGAGATTTTGCCCCAGCTACAAGTCCACGGCACTGCGACGATGGCACACGCTCACAAGATTTCATCCTCATTCCATTGGTCAACACAAACCCAGGAGTATGCTTCAAAAAAAAAAAGAAACAAAAATGGTTACGTTGTAGTCTGATGAGATCTAA
>NW_027176964.1:14649740-14709740 GCF_023349555.1 Cebidichthys violaceus
TAACGCGTCAAGAGGCCTCGGCCGTGGCGTGAAGGAGACTGAATTAAGTCTGCACCGGTCCGTCTTCAACGTTACACTTGCACACCAGCCTGGTCCCAAAAACACACACAGTCGTGATTTCAGTACTGTGGCTGCTGGCGCCAGTTTCTTTGCTGTCTTTGTACAACACAAAGATCGTCTGTGTGTCTGAAGATGGCTCACTCCAGTAACGGGAGACAGACCGGCTCTGTTTTTGTGCACTTGTTTCTGTCTTTTAATCTAAGTGTATTGAATAAAACAGTTTAGGAAACATGCATATACTTTCTTGCAAGCGTAAATAAGTGGCATTTCCAATTGCTTACACTGCATACATTTTGAATTATTCTTCATACATATGTTTTCACAACTGGATACTGCCTAATTTCTCATGTATTAGCCTAAAAGTAAAAAACTACTATAGTTTAAAGTGTGTGCAGTGTTGGTTTAGTCATTACATATTTATACTTGTCACACTAAAAGAGGATTTCTTTGTGGATTTTGCATGTTGCTCTTGGGTTCATGTACATTTCCTCACTGACTGGTGAAGTAGTCAGTTGGTAATTTACATATTTCCTATTCTATTTTAATTCCCTGTTCATACGTTTCTTCTCATTTCATTTCCTCCACCACTCTTCTTGATGTTCGCTGCAGCAGGAATCCGCAGCGAAGTGAAAGCTCTGTACGTGTCTCACATCTCTGTGTGCACATTCATGCTGTCAGCCCACTCTTAAAGTAACATGCCACATATTTGCAATATTGCTGCACTTTGTAGCTGCAACTTCCACACAAAAAGTTGTAAAATGTATTCAGACATAATTTCAAATCATGGTTAAGCAGTAGAAAAAAAAAAGAAAAAAAAAAGTCGTAGTGTTAATGGTTCACGTGAAGTACATGTGATGGGATTCAATAGTTAATAATTCACCTCTCAAAACACTTTTCAGTTTAGACAGGAACATGTTTTGGACCGTTTTAATGCTCACCTCCTATTTAAATGCAGACATTAACTTCATGAACTACCATACTGCAGTGAGAGACTAAAGGTGACAGATAAAAAGCTTCAAGTTGAACACAAACATGGTTTACTTTGTCTCCATCATCTGGTCAATGGTGGTCACAGGAACGTTTTGTTTTTGGGATAGTGTGGCTCGTGATAAATCCTTATTAGGTTCTGCACTGGTTGGAAAGTAATCACTGATGAAACACAATGAGGAATATTAAAGATATAACAGTCAGAAACAGTGTCTTATACGTTTCACTATCTACCTAATTAAATTGCATCCAGTCCTCCTTCCTGATCGAAAATGTATATTAAAATATTCTCCATTGCAAAAGTTGTACTGATACAAGATGTCCAGGTGAAGTCAAAATAAGTAACCCCTCTCTCTCTCACACATAATCAAAAGTAATGTAATGCAGAGGGCTGTCTAAAAGTAATGTGGAAGAAGTAAGAGTCAGAATTGTGTTTAGCAATGATGATCTCAATGCAGTTTTAACAGGGAGTTATTCATTGTAAGCAGAACTACGTGACAGTGTTCTGCTCATGCCAAGAGACTTTCAGAATGTGAGCATATTCAGAAATCAATCTCCAAATGAGCATTTGTAACATTTCAGTCAGACCAATGATCATACCACGACTCAACAGCTGTGATGTGATTGTTTATTGCAGCAATGACAGCGTGAAGCTAAGAAAGTTTGAATACAGTTTAAGAAAAAAAAAAAAAAATGCATTGCTTTAACAATTCAAACTGAAAGACCAAAGACCAATTTTGTCAACAAATTCCTAAATCTGCGTCCTCAGCGAGAAGCCAATATTAGAAATGTGATTTCCAGAACATGCCTCATTGAAGCCCAGCAGGTCAGTTCACTCACTATGAAGACAATAGATCATGTTAAACAGCCACTGATCTAAAACAACAACACTGCAGGTTTTTCTGCTGATAAGATCGTAAGTGACAAGGCATAGCAGATTTGCTAAAAGGAGGACGTCGTTAATTATTGTAACATTCAGTGTGTAATTTTGAAACCCCATTTATTACTGTCATTATTCCTGTGAATATATATGTCAAGGTGTTGTAGCAGAACAGGCCTTTAAACCAGTAACTTTGATTCAAGCAGATAACAGGAGGAAAAAAATAAAAATAAAAAAAATACAGAGATGTCAAAACTAAACTAAACAAATACACGTCGTCCAAAACCTCTTTAAGTACTATGTGTAGAAACAGTGATGAAACAAAAAGGCACAAGGAAATCTCTTAACACAGAATGAACCTCAGAGGAGAAGCTAGAATTCACTTTCACAGTGACCAACTCACCAAAACCTATTTAGTGAGGCGACCTTTTCTGGAAATGTTGGACCACACCGCTGTAACCTGTGGTCCCAAACATGTTCGTAACATTCTTCTCTTTAAGCAAAGACTTTTCATATCATGAGAAAAAAAAAAAAAAAAAAGAGAAAGAAAAAAAAGATCGGTATCTTATCGAAATGAGAAAACCGCTCACTAAAGAAACCCTGAACAATTTAAAGACAGCTTCTGTACCTCACTAATGTTTTCATAAAGAGCTGATGTGAAACTTTTTCCACAAGAAGAAGCTACTGAAGCACGGAAACATCACTGAAGGGATCTGAAGATGCGGACGCCATGGTGCATTGCGTAGCACTCTGCTGTATATATACAAACATTATGGGAAACACTGTTCCCGATAATAAAAACATCCATTCCTACAGTGAAATATGGAGGGCACTGCCTCCGATACGGACACACACTGGTAGGCAAAAACTACCTTCTTCTTTTTCACATTATGGAAGACACTGCAACCGATAATGTTGTGAGGACGAGAGGCGTACATGGACCGAGGGACCAGTACCGACAGCCAGAGGTGTGATATGAGAGCTGGCCTTGTTCTAAAAGACCAATCCAGTGTCAGTTTGAAATAAGAATAATAATCCCCTCAGAGTAGTGCAGCTTCCTGAGAGGAGCCGGTTTGTTCAGTGATCGGTTCTGGCCGTCAGTCAACATGTACGCTTCCGTTAAGCAGATGCTGCTCTTGTCATTTCGACAGTATAACTGTCATAATTATGGAAGGCACTGCTCCCGATAATTATACACTAATTTTTTTATAAAAGGCAATAAAAAAATATTTATAGTGAACCCTGCCACTGATAAATAAATAACACAATAAATAGACGTACGGTTTCAGTGCCACGCGGCTGGAGGCCTTCTAGCTTTGTTGTGAAGGCCTACAGAGGTTTGCCCTCATGTCAGGAGGAGGCAGACGATTCAGGTAAATAAAGACATTCTGATTCATTTGTTATCATTTAGGTTCTAAAAGATCAATGCAGCATGAGTGTTAAGTGACGGCAAGTTACAACAGCCGATTGTCCAAAATATATTCCGAGATGTGTTCGATGCAACATAACTTATTTTTTAAAAACACATTTTCGGTCTTTTTTTTTCCCCAGCAACTTTAGTTGAGCAGCAGATTTCAGCACAGTATGAAATTATAGCTACCAATACTAACCAGCTCAGGTTTGAACACGAGGCTGCAGCAGCAGTGGAAATACCAGCAGATTTGATTTGTAATAATTGCGGTAAACGGTTGGATAGTCATTAGCTTATGAATACCATACTGGCCATTTGAGTTGTATTCGTCTCTGAGCTGGCAGACATTATTATATTATGACCTGATGATACTGTGCTGAAGAAGCCTCAAGTTCACTGAAACGCTTTCATGAGGTAACGCCAATTTAAGAAGTACCGCCACACGTCACGGGCATCTGAAGGTAGTCGTTACTAGCACCAAAGTATTCAGAATGTCGGATTTGTTGAAAATCATTGAGGAATCTCTCGTTCCAAAAAGTTGAGGGAGGGAAAAAGTAAACGACCCTTTAAACTTTCTTTTAGTTAAGGCATAAGGCGGAAGTACATTTTTAGAATTAATGTTTGGCTTTTTGGAGAGTTTCACAAAGAACGGCGATGAGCTCATCGCTCAAACGTTGGAGGTGATGACTGAAATTTGGTATCCATTTAGTTACGGTCCCAATTTTATAATTTCCTCGAGAAAAAAAAAGCAAAAAAAAAAAAGCTGTGCATCTGTGACTGCCAGCTGTGATACGAGGGCCAAACATGAACGAGGGAGAAGGGGGTGAAATTACTTCTTTTTTTTAGATTTCATTATCCAGAGACCAGATGTTCCCTGCTAGCGAGTTGGCGCAGCCCTGAACGGTCCAGGTCGCCAGGGCAAACTGGTTGCGGAACAGGTCGGCGTCTGCATCGGGGTGGTCGGTCCTGAGGCCTTCCAGGTGGTTGGACAGAGCCTTGAGAGTGTGAGGACCGGAGCCCAGCAGGATGTGGCGGAAAGGGCTCTCTCTGGGAGACACATAGGGGGACAGGAAGTTCCTTTCCACCTACAGAAACAAGACGAGGACAACGGGACGATGAAAGAGGGACATTTGCAATGCTTTCTTTAAAGTCACTGCTATTGTTGTTTGTAAAAAGTGACTAGTTTGTAAAAAAACGGCTTTGATCGTTTTGTTTTAAGACTCAAGAACTCTGCTGATCTGCTTCATTGGGACTCTGTAGGTGTGGTTCTATCAGATTTGATTGACAGTGATCTGGCAAAATATCGACTCAAATGTTGCCAAATTCTGATTTGGGCAAGGAGGTACATGACATCATCTCTTCCCAACTGCCGAAACCACCCACTTCAAACCAGAGAGAGGAGCATAAGCCAAAAACGCAGAAATGTCTCATGAAATACCCCAAAAACTACAGTTGTAGCAACTGTCTTGCTACAAGCAATAGATGTCCTACATGAAGAAACTCTGCCACAGATTACAGGGCCTTCATAAAAAATTTAAAAAAAGTACAGCAAAGCACATGAAACAGATTGATTCAAGCTTCCCCTCAGCTGAGACATGTTAGGAGCTGAACAGGAGCATTCACACAGTTGGTGAACGTCTGTAGTCGGGGTCTTACCGTCATTATGCGGTCATTGAGGATACGGCACATCTCCATGTCCTCCAGGTCACTGTTCTGGGTGTCTTCCACCAGCTTGGTAGCGGCGCGGCCGAAGGAGCCAGAGGCCGAGATTAACCAATTCACTGTCAGGGATTTGGGCAACAGCTTCATCTGAACACACACACACACACACACACACACACACACACACACACACACACACACACACACACACACACACACACACACACACACACACACACACACACACACACACACACACACACACACACACACACACACACACACACACACACACACACACACACACACACACACGATATTTAGTATTCTGAATAAACAAAACTATACAGATGTGCATCTTTTGGACACATTTGGGTTACATAAACAAAGCCGCAATTAGACAAAAAAAAAAAAATTAAAAAGGAAATAGAATCGAGTAACTCGGCTACTTTACAAATAGTGAATTTGAAGGTAGAGTTAAAAACAAAATCTCTTTGCAGACAGACATACAGACTCTGAGGTAACAAATCAAAGTCAGCAATCCATGTCAGCAAGAAGACAACAGGACACTCACCGCCTTAACCGCACTGACTTTTCCGTTGATCTTAACCACTTCAGAGCGGATGATATTGTTGTACTTCATCACGTCCAACCGCAGCAGGTGATCGTGGACCAGCCTCAGCACTATGTGACCTGCGAACCGGGTCGCCATTTCAGCCATCTGAGTGACCTGGTTGCCCGTGGCCATGTTCAGTTTCTCCCGGGTGTCCAGCGTTGTGCCAGAGTATATGTAGTCCTGAGAGGGGAATGCAAGATGCGTCGATTATTACATCCCCAGGATGAACCGCACTGTAGCGTAATGCCTCGATGGACAGGCGTGTCCTGGGCCACGGCTATCGACTGAAAAAGATTCGATGGAACACGTAGTACGACGGGACGACTTACCGAGTCAACAGAGGTGAATCCAAACGAGACTGAGGGAATGCCAGAGAAGGCAAGGAAAGGAAACGCAGCATCATCCAACTTAAAAGGCTCCAACCTGGAAAATAAACAAACAAGATGATGAGGAAACGGCTTGGACGTCATGTCGATGTCTACACATTGACGGGATCAACAGCCTGGTCCCACTTACACATCATTCTCAAAGTTGCGCTTTACAAATCGGGAGAAGAGAGTCTCAGCCTTGTTTGGAGAGTTCACCTGAGAGGAAGAGAATTGCAGATTTATATCTTATCATTCACAAACAAAATTGATAATAGTATTTAAATCATGACAATAGTGCAGGCTTGTATTGATTGTACCTCTTTCATAGTGCCCTCGATCAGGCCGTGCATCAAGGGGCTGGCTGACACTTTAAATTTCATCTGACCTGGAAAACACGGCTCATATTTAGTCATTCTGAAAAAAAAATCACATATTCTGTCATATTGTAAGCATATGGAAGCTTTCAATATTTAACAGCCTGAAAACCTGGAGTAAATACCTGTTACAACTTTATCCAGGCTGATGTAGGAGAAGGCTTTCATGCTCAGAGAGGAAAGATAACCCTGGATATAGAAAAAAACCAAACTAAATTAAGTTAGAGTCCTAAAACCGATCAGTATTATTACAGCATAAAAGCTGCCGATTAAGAAATATGCAGTGGGGGGGGGGGATCGTTCTCACCTCCAACCACTCGGTGGCGCCAACACTCCCATATTCTCCAGCGCTCCAACTGGCGAACACGATGCTTCTCCTCGGTTTGAATCCATCTGACAAGAAGATGAGAAATGCATTAACAGAAGCAGCAGCGCCCTTACTACATGAGAAATATTACATTTTTCTTTAGCTACTAAATGGTTATTGTAGGATCTAAATGTGAAGAGTCGATCCATTCCAGCAATATTAATACAAAATTGGGCACAATTTCACATTTAACGTACCATTCTTCACCATATCCGAGATGGAACGCGCCAACTCAGCAAGGACGCTGGTGCCGACGGTCGACGCAGCAAAACCTGCACCCCAAGCATCCCTCTGAGCGCCGATAACCACATATCGATCTACAATTTAAAAAAAAAGAAAGAAAGATTACTCATTTTCAGGAAGACTTCCTGATCACAGTACCTCCGTTTGTAAATCAACAACTCCTTTTACCTGCATCCACAAAGCCTTTGATGACCCCAAAGACATTGCTGATCTTTTTCTCAGTAAGAACGTTGTTGACCTCGACAACAATAACGTCGCTCTTGTCTCCCAGCTTGCTGACGGCTGTCCATGCCGGGGGTGCATTCTCACCCCCCAGATGCCTGTAGGACACAGACGATACTCATTTTAACGCTTTGTACGCCACTTCAAAGTCAACCATAAGTAAACAATCACCGCGCAAGAGGAATGTTTAATATTACAGTACATCGTTTCAGGGTGTCCACAGCAAATGTGAGCTTTACCTCAGAATGCTGTTAGCCATTTCTTTTGTGATGGTCTGAGCCAGGATCTTTGGCAGGCCTGAGGACTGGACGGGTGGAAACTGGGTGTGGTTGAAGGAGGGGAAGCCGGGGGTGTAGGGATCCCCTGAACCCATGTGGACCTGTGGAGACATAAGAAGACACAGCAGACGGTCAGACGGAACGTTTTGTTAAGTTTGCCAACAGCTTTGATTCAACAGCGACACGTTGAATGTTTTTGTGTTCCGAACTAATCTCCCCAGCAGCCTTACTCTCAAACTTCTAAACTTCAAATTAAGAAAATTATGTGAAAAACATAACAGCTAAAGTCTTTCTTTTTTTTTTTTTTTTATTTAAAGATGTGGAGAAAGAGAACGATTGTGAGGCTGCCAATAATTGCTCAATAGCGTTATTTTATGGAAATCTCAATCCCTTACTTCTCAAGAACTGATAACTCCGAACCCTCCAGTAGGGGTAACAGTAGCCTCCAGTAATGAACCAATGTGGAACCATCGTCAGGAATATAAACTGTCAGCACTCACGTGTCCATAGAGCTCAGTGGATTCTCCAATAGAGTCTTGGTAGATCAACACAGCAGAGGCACCCACTTTGGCAGCATTGGCTACCTACAAGCAAAAAAAAAAAAAAAAAAAAAAACACATTTATATTAGCACAATCATATCACAAAATCACAGGTAAGAAGAAAGTTTACAGTAATCTAACAGTCATACTGAATTTCTTACTAACCACCCACCTTCTCAGCAAAACTGATCCGTCCCGCACGGACCAGCATGACCCGGTCAGTCAGGTTGATGTTCTTTTCCCGCAGCAACTTGAAGTCATCTTCCCGCCCGTAAAATGCATACAAGACGGCACCCTGGAACAAAAAAAAAATATAATAAATAAACTGCATTATTCTCTAAATAATACAAGGGTTTTTTTCTACTCTAGCTTTTAGATTACCGTCACTGTTCCATTGCCGCTGTAGGAGAGGAATCCCACTGGACGCTCCTCCCTCCCGTTCTTGAAAACAAATCTGTTGGATCCAGAAGCTGGGGCGTCCTGAACCTTCACGAAATGCTCATCGGTCCAGGTCTTCATGCCGTACTCTTTGAACTTGTTGAGCACCTTGTTCGCCAGAGAGTTATCACCTGTAGAACCAGCCCGGTGGTTGGCGCTGGAAAAGTCACTAAAAGAGGAGGAACGACAACATGAGGGGAAAAGAACAAGGAGACGAGAAAACTGGAAACAATTGAATTATAATTCAAATAAAGACATTTTGTGTGCGGCTTATACATTTACCGGAAGACGGGTTCAAATTTGGCGGCGGCAAGTTTCTGAGCGAGGAGCTTTTTGACATCGTCCCAGTCCATGAGGGGGGCAGCGCCAGTCTCGTGGACAAACGAATCTATTATAGGGTCCTTAGAGGCCTCACAGGTGGGAGCCAAGTCCTTCTTACGATGAACCAGGTAGCCAATCAGGTACCCTGTAAGCAGCAGTGGTTTTAAAATGGAGGAGCAACCAGGGGCAGAAGGGCAGTACACATCCAAGGACAGACTAGAGGCATCAAGTTACTGTCTAATCCACACAGCCAGCATTAGTTAAAGGCTACACATGACAGTATTGTACAGTATGTAGACCTTAGACCGCAGAGAAAGGTACTTCTTCCTCACACATCCAGTCAGTTACATCTCGTTGAATCAACGACTACAAGCCAAAGCCTGAATTCTAGATATAAGAGCCTTTAGTGTCTTTGTTGCTGTCAACCTTCCGCTACAGCTTTTCTGATGATAAAAAAAAGAAGATTTTGAGACATCCCCCACATGAGCCTTAAGGTTGCTCAGGGCAAGTCTTAGAAAAATCAGTTTCTCTTCCTGAGACTTAACCTACAACTGTATCTAAACCGGGGTTTAATTAAACCACAAAGCTATGAGTCATCAGCACGGGTAGGAAAAGAGATGCAGCGTTCACTAGTGCCACCATCTATACAGAGTCAAAGCATGCGTCCTAAGATTGATACGCCGAGTTATTTTACAGTGAAATATAAAAACACAGCCCCGTCACTCTCACCAATGATGAAGATGAGGAGGGTGGCGGCGGCCATGAAGCAGAGGTTCTTTGGTTTGCGTCCGAGCTTTTGAGCCACGGAGGGTTTGGAGTTGGAGTTTTGGTTGAGGTGGACTCCCACGCCGTTTCCCCCGACCTCCTCGTCCATTTCCGACGACAGCTTCATCTCCACCTGGCTGTTGTCGCCTTCCATGTTCTGGGTCAGGTTGAAACGGGTGTAGCTGTGCGGCTCCCCGTTAAACTGCAACGACAGAACGACACTTTATAGAGCAGAGAACACGAATGTTGGAAATTGAGCCTCGGCCGAAAGCGATGATCAAGTGTGTTGTACAGTTATGACGACAGAAGTGAAACACAGTTTCTAAAAAGACACACCTTAAATATCTTGGGCGCATACAAGTTATAGCTAATGCCCTAAATAACGTGAATAAAATCATTTATTGATGTTTATTTGATCAGTAATAAAGAACAACTTTTGGGTTGCCAGGTTGGGGGAATTCACATTTCCTCTTCCAGAATTGCCTTTTTATTTTAGCTCGCACTTTGAGTCATTAGCATGACACCTCCAATGGACCGTTCGACTACTTACTATCTGGAAAAAAGCCTCAGAACTTCTGGAAACACCCCACCCCACAGATAAGACGTTTGTTGACTAATTTTTAACAGTTACAGTTGGGCAGTTAAACAAAAGAGATCAGTTTCCGTTTCTATTTCTCCGTCATAGTTAGGTTTTCAGGCATAAGCTAAAAAAAAAAAAAAAAAAGCAGTACCTTGTCATGTGCCAATACTGATCAAAAATCTTTCATAAGTAATATGCATAACATCACGTCAAACAAGAGTATAACAAAATTAACTTACAGACGTTGCTTTTGGAGAGCTAAAAAAGGATGAAAGATGACTGATATTGAGAACTACGCAGTAGATCTTCTCCCGCGAAGAACTGCCAAGAGGAAAATGGAGAACCACTACCACTAGAGTTGTGCTGAGTAAGAGAAAATTTTAATATATTTTGTCGTTTTTGATCAAATCTGACAGGAAGTAGTTCACCATTGGTGGAACCAGCACTGCGTAGTGCTCATGTTCAGTGTTCTTAGACTTTCAGCGATAGCCGTCAGAAAACACTGGCTGTAAGTTCATTTTGTTGCTCACTCATTGATTAATGTTACCGTACTTATTGACGGGATCATTTGGACTTTATAACGAGACACGAGGTTGTGTTTTTTCGAGAGCTAGAAAGTGTAATAATTCATCGTTAACTATACAGAATGCCTTATTCTAAAAGTTGTTGTCCCTTGCAGTGATTGGAAAATATTCCCATCACTAATACACAACATTTACTGCACTGAAAATATCCTCATGCCACACTGCCTGAATATCATTCAGGATGGTGTTGACGAAATGTAAAAAGTAATAATAATTATTTGTTCCCAAGATGAAAGAGCATTCAATTGTGCAACAAAAGGCAGTTATAACAACACTTCAGAAGAGGTAATGATGGAAAAATAACTTCTCAGAGCAAAGCTTATCATTTAAGGATTTAGGTTATAATACTTACAATTTTGGATATTGTTGACCTTGCCTGGTCCATTGCTGCTTCAGTCTACAAAAGGGAAACAAAGAAGGAAAGTATAAGTGAAGCATTGGGCCTAAAGATGGAATGATTGTCGTCTTTCTCACGGTTTGAGGTTTGTAAAAGTGACGATATATCCAAACACCATGATGAGTTTTAAATTCCCTGTAAATGAAATGGCTATAGATAAAATACCTTCTTTTTTTTTTTTTAAACCAGCCATTTTTCAAGTCGACAAGGGATGAGCGTTAAACTCAAAAAGGTGGATTTTACGTGGAATTCACGTTTTTATGTCTATACGGTGTGATACCGTTTCACTTGTGGGAATAACGGAATAACGTCCCACCTCTTGTCCAAACATCCACAGGGTTTCCTTTGCTGCGCACTTGAAAGGCAGCACTGTTCCGAGGTACAAAAGACCAGTGTCAGACCAGCACAGGTCAACACAGACTCCGTGTGAACTCCACCGCCGATACAATAACAGCACAACTAGCTTTGAATCAAAAAGAGAGCCAATCAAAGCAAGGTTTCAATTTAACAGAGCAACAAGACCTGAAACCCAGGTCGTCCGTATATTTTCTTAACTATTGTACCGCACCATCGGTGGAATAAGAGCGCTGCATGCGATCACCCTCAGGAGAGACGCTTGCTATGTATGATGCTTCAGCAGCACTCGGGGCTGAGAGGAGTCAAAACCGGCATCTCTTAGGTTTGAGAATAACCAATTGGACCCACTTTACTGTCATATCTCATGCTCTTCTGCACAGTTCTTATACACATCAGATGAATCACTACATCCATTATGAATGCACATTAAAAAGGTGTAAGAGAGACAATGCTACAGTCTAGAATTTCTCACCACTCAGTGAAAATTGATTCACCGATATTTGACCCTTGGACGCTGCATATAGTCACTTCCTGGTCTTCTGCCGCTCTGTCTCCTGCTGGCTAAGGGTTTATTTTGAGTATCACCAGTGACATTCTGTCAATCCAATGAACTATTTGGCCCAATTCACTTTATTTGCCAATAACTAAGGTAACCAAATACAATGTATGACATAGTGATGCACCCCTCTGTGCATTTGTCCCCAACCGTTCAGTACAGGACGTTTGGTTTGAGACAACCTTTCGGTACGCCCGGCGACCCAAACAATGACAAAAGTAGTCCATGTATGTCTACCACTCGCACAAGAGGAAGGGACATTTTGGAGCACAAGTTTCACCCAGGAAGTGTTGGCGGTGCACCGGTTGTTCTCCATTAGCTGTAGCATGCTAGTCGTCTTAGCGTGGATGGATTATTTGGAAAAAAGGCAAGTTAAAGTAACAGTTGAATCATTTCTTTGATTTCCTCTCCCCGTCTTGCATTGTGGACAAAGAGATGATAGAGTGGAACCGTTGTTGAGATTATTATTGGGAGTTAATCACATGAACACAGATGTTTTCAGCAGCATGGAGCCTCTATGTGAAACGGCCGCTATCGGAGTCCAGTTCCACCGATAGACGGTTTGTAAAGCAACTCATCTGCTCGGATTAAATCGTCGACCGTTGAAAACATGCACTGGAGAGGAGATGTACCTGCAGAATCCCTTTACATCCAAATGAGTGCAAACCAAATGAGACCTATTTTGGAGTCAAAGCATTTGCATAATGCGTTCGTAGGCGACGTGACCGTAAAACCCTCTAACAAAAAAGGCATTTCCATTTAAAGAGAGCACCGTTTCACCTTAAACCAACAAACTAACTTCTTAATCCAAAAGCAAAGCAACTCTTCCCCAATTCTTATCGCAGCAACAAGGTGCATTCAGGACTATTTGACACAAAACAATCATGACCTCTTCTATCCCGTCTGACCTTTAAAGAACAAAACAGACCAAAACGTTTCAAACAAAAAACGATCTTATCAAGCCCTGTGGTAGAGAAGTATATGGCCTTGTGGGTTTAACCATTGCCACACTTACTGAACTTTGGACCGAATAAAAACACTGCTTTGTTGAGAATAGACTCCGATAGAAACCAAATAATCAACACATGGTCATAATAGGCTGACAACTTTATTGGCGCACCATCTAACGAAACGATGCCGAGCTTGACGGAGAGATTGATGTGTGCCGAGCAAACACAAAAGCAGAGAAATGATGATCCCTTCAGGCCAATTCACAAGCTCTCCAGGAAGGAGATCGCAGACGGGACATTGCGTGAGGAGAGCAGTGTGGGCAAATGTCCCAAAAGAGAGACAAACGATCAGTCAGGCCAGCACTAACATGCAGCGTCAAAAAAAAACACGGCCTTCGCTAAACTCCCAACAGCATGGATTAAAAACCCAACCGTGTACTTCAAGCGTATGACAATAAAACAAATATGAGGGTGCAGCCATGTTTGGAACCGTGCCGCACAATAACTTAGCTCTGCCAGCTAACTTTAGTGAAGCTAACTTTAGAACGTGGGACGGCCTCAGACAACCGCGGGACTCCCTTGACTTCTTCAACCTTGAGGGTGATACAACCGAGTACATTAAACCTCAGGGTCACAAAACTAAAAATAAAGAAGAAATAAAAAGAGAGCAGCCTCACATTGTTCTTAGTCATAGCCTGCTTTGCACGCAACCGTGACACTTGACAGATATGGACTTATAAAATGGTATCGGAACAGACTTAGCTGCTTTGTGAAGCTAATTGCTCTCTAAAAAGGTGGGCAGAGCGACGTCTAATCTTACATACCAAACATACCCGGCCCTAATACTTTAATCAGATTAGCCACTTTTTCAGTTGAGAGACCTATGGATATTAGCAATATAAAACAGAGCACAAATGGGCACAGACAAGACCCTCAATAAACGTTCTTAAAAAAAAAAAAAAGGGGGGGGGTCACTTTGCTTGTAGCATTCTCTGAACCACGACTTGTATCTACATTGACTCATTTTTTAGCCAAGTGTGTGCAAAAGAGATATCGAGAGCAGACTGGAGTCACGCCCTTCTGGGAACGACACTTGCAGGCAGAACCTGTTAGACTTTATTAACGCTAAATGAGCACAACCTATGACTGAACAAGAGAGGAAGTCGGACAGATTTTATTGAAGCAGTTGTAGTCACAGCCAAAAAAAGAAAAGGTGTGAAACAACTTTCCATTTCCTTACTGAAAGAATGCAAAAAAAAAGAACAAAAAAAAGCAGAAAACCTGCAAGAGACTGAAAATAGATCAACTTCAACATTCATTTAACTTCAAGGACTGCAGACAGATTAAAGTCAGTGTTTGAAAGGTGAACTTCCAGGATCAAACATGGCTTCCTCAAAGGGTTCTTAGGAACTGAACAAATCCCTTTGAAAAAAAAAAAAGTAACAATTGCTTCAGAAAAAGTAGGTTATGGAAACTGTGTCAAGAAGACTTTTGGTCTCCTGTTACAACAGAACTATTGTGAACTCTAAGGGTTGTTAAGAGGGGGAGGAAGAGGTCGGAGGTGAAACAGTCCTTTACACAATTACTGAAGAATCGACTCTTTCACTACATTAACTTCAGCTAGCATGCACGCAACTCCAGTTGGCGGGCAGCCAATGTAGCTATTTTATAATGCCAACACTTCAGCAACAACTTAAGTTATACCGTAACAACATTACATGACGTGATTATTACTAGGCAGTGCAACCATAAATGCATTGGCCATAACGATGAGGACTTAATAACCATCATCGTAGGTTTTAAAGACCTGGCCTATTTGTCTAAAAGGGCTTTGCCCTCAGCAAATGGGCAGGCTCTTAATACACCTTTTGTGTTTAAGTGTACAGTCAGCTGCTGTTGTTGTTGAACAAACTGCCTACTAACCTCTCATTGTGGGAGCACTTCAACTCCTGCAGGAACAATCTGTTGTCACATGTCATAAAACCGCATGATGGGATTTTCTCACTCCATTGTTCCAAGAAGAGCCTCATGGACTTCTTCTTGTTACAGTAAGAGAGTCGAGCACTCTGGGCTCCTCCTCACATCTAAATAGCATACAATTAAGTGGAAACCCTGTCTAACTAGTAGTTCCTTTACTGGAAACATGAACAAAGCATCAGGAAATGGCGACGTTTTAAATCAAATGTGTGTTGTTGTTTTTTTAACAGAGTACAGCATGCACCCATGTACAGGATGAGATTAAGTCATGTATAAATAATGTAGATACAGATTTAAGATGTTGAAAATGATTACATTGGGTTAGGGGTTACACATCAATAATGGTCTTCATAGGAAATGTAACAACCTGCAGCAGACAGGCCAAGCTTAGATTAAAACTTACTAAATGTATAATACCACATCACATCCATTGTTTAACCAATATGCCCGTTTACCTTGTAGAATACACACTTGACAAACTCCCAATTATACGGCTTAACAGAAGCAAGTATAGACGTGTACAAACCAGGATAAGATACGTTCAAAGACTCTTAATCAAATGAATCCATTTATTAAGGAAGTCAATGTAAAATCTTTGTTTGTTTTTTTTTAAACACTACATCACAGATTGGTCTCATCCACTGTTTCCACCGTGAACAAAAAAGGTACAGAGTAGGAAACATCGTCGAGGACAAAGTAAGGTGTGGGAAACAAAGCAATGGTGAGGAAAAAGAGAACGGGGGCAGCAGGAGAGGAGAAGGGGAGAGGGGTCATTGTAGGAGTCATTGTGCTCTGGCACATCATGTGAGAGTCACACTGGGGGGAAAGCTCCAAGCAGCTGATGGGAAACATGAGCCAGAAGTAGAACAGTGAGGCAGGAAAAAAAATCCCAGAGTATTGGGCCTGCACAAGTATTCTTAAAAAAAACGCAGCAGCACATTATGAATTATAGATATGAGCTGCAAAGTCAGGATGTGGTTTAATTCTGTGCAGAGTGGAAGATGAGCAACTTCAGATAATTTTTTATTTTTCTTTCCCCTCTTACTATAATGCAGGTTTTGGTACAATTTGACAGCAGCGGTCCTACCTCCTGTGCACACAGGGCTCCCACCAGATGGCAGATTTGACCGTTAAAACTTGAGGCAGGAAAAGATACACTCAAATAACTAATACCACTACATACACAAATGGGTCGTTTCTTAACACTTCTATCCTGAATTATATGGTTTTACCGGTGTTTGTGACTTAAAATCATTCTAATAAATATTATTTTTATAAGACAAATGAAGGCAACAGTTAACCTGCTGCTAGTCTGTGTTAAATGTTTAAGTCATGACTAATACCACCTTAGGGACAACTCCTCCATAACCAAATATAGCTCCAGTTCTACCATATGTTGACAAAAGCAACTGTCAAATCGCTTTTTTTTTTTTAATAAAGCTTCACCTAAATATGCACATGCAAGGTTGGATTATTTAAAAACTCCAGTCCAGACGTGAGATTACAGCTTGACTATTGTAGTAAAGATATCTTATCTTTGCTGCAGCCTATTGCCGCCTGTGAAGGTCAGTAAACAGGGACAGTATAATGTCTACCTACTGACACGGTGACCCGCGAGCAGGAAGTCATTCAAGGATCAGACACCAGCTCGTGTTCAGCCCACGTTGGGCTCGCTTGAACGTGACTACCGGCTTCTCTCATTATGGCGCCCCTCGTTGCATTGGCAACGAGACAACCAACGATGTGAATACCGATTCATACATATACAACGAAGAAGAAGAAGAAGAGAGGAGACATGTCTTAACACAAGTGACATGTGGCGTCACCGCCTTCCGCTGCTGTGACGTTAAGCTTTCTTAAAACGTGCTCGGACGCGTCCACGTTAGCGTGCACACATGCAGTGTATTTGGCATTCGTTAAAACACACTCTCTAAAAGAAACACAAAGGGGTATGTGTCCTTCCGCAGACAGAGTACTGTTGTGTTAGCGTTGTATATTTCAGGACAATAAGCGCCTCCGGCTCGGTTTGAACTAGCTAACGTTAGCCGTAATGTGTCGGATAAAACGCTCACCTGTTCTTCCACACCGCTCAAAGATACTTCTTCTGTGACAGCTCTCGACACGAGGTTGCTCCCCTTTTGCTGCTTCCTTGGTATCGGCTGTGTGGTTCAGCCGGTGCCCTTGACCATGCTTCTTGCAGTTATACCTATCGGATTGGCTGGTGCTTACTACTAGGCGTAGCTTGAACGTCACGTCCGGCGTCGCGCTCGCGCCAAACGAGACCATCGCGAGACCCTGTGTGTCCTCCTATCGGGTTGTTGATGAGCGAGGGCTCCGTGTGCTTTTGTCAGTATGGTTTTTATACATGGCAAGGGGCAATCTTTTTCTTTCCACGTGTTTGTACTCATTTTAATAGAGAGGTAAGCCGTTGTAAGGGAACAATATACCCCAGTAGATAACTTTAAACGTGTAATAACACAATGCTGCTCTGTTTGAGGTTAAACAGAAAACCAGAAGTTGAAATAAGGTCACCATCAGTGGTAGGAAGTACGATAAGAACCTGTATATTCAGCTACTGGCGTGCACTTTTGAGACAGGTTTACTTGATTATTTCCCTTTTGTGCTAATTAATGCCTCTACCTCACTACATTTTTAGGGGAAAAATGCACTTTGGACTCCACTATATTTATTATTATAAATTATAAATATTATTATTATATATTAAGGCCTATATGAATAGAATAGCCATACCAGGAGAGATAAATCCTAAAAAATAATGAGACATTCACCGTTCATGTTGCATATTGTAGACTAGCTTTTTTTATTTCCAATATAAATAACCACACCAGGGGTCACCTCAGTCATGGATCACCTTGAATGAACCCTGTCCTGTGTGTTCACGGACTAAATCGACGACTCCCATCTGTCTGCTCACCTTGAAATGAGAACTAACATAACACCAATGTGCTGAGGACTGGTAACTTTTCAGACCTTGCAGTCCACAAAATAGTGCTTTCTTTATGCTGCAGCTGTGAAAATACCAGCTCTAGGAAAGTAAAGTGGGTGCAGGCCTATTTAGTTTGGTCATTAGTGTGCTGACTAAGTCAGACGCACAGATTTTTTTTTTTCCAGTTAAATTGTCTGGGACCATTTCAGCTCCTTTTTCTAATATACACATGAGCCAACTCTGGTAAATGATTTAGTGTGAAGGCAGATGTAGTGTGATTGGCCTTTATTTAACAGAAAAACGCAACTCCTATTCCAACAGCTTAAAATTGAGACAATATTGATAACGTGGTTATTATGTCACCCACTGTTATGTCCATACAGACAGGGTTGACAAATCAAGAGCTCCTGGGATTGGGCATTGGTGGTGGGCACGACCAAAGCAGACGCCAGTGTTGGTAAATTATTAGTAAATCTTCGTAAACATGGTTCTTCTTTTTTTGAAAGTTTGTTTCACAATCACATTTATTTACCATCACTTTTAATTATTGATTCTTGAACTAAAACAGCCTTAATAAGGTTGTGTTATTGTCCCTATAATTGCTCTTTTGGGTCTTCAGTAATTACATGTCTATGCCTGCTGCCAGGCTGCTAGTGTATGTTTAGTGCAAACCAGTCATTGGGAGGTCTGAGCTCAGATTTTAATAATTTTCCCACAGTATAATTTTCCCACATCTTTGGTCACTTTCCATCATCGCTTTTAAATGTCAAGTGACATAAAAAGGGAGCTGATGTGAAAATCTATATTCATTTCCAGGTAGTTATATAGAACAACAATCACCTTAAACCTTACTTTATACTGTGAACTCTACAGCTCTTCCACTTTAA
This sequence comes from Cebidichthys violaceus, assembly GCF_023349555.1. Taxonomy (NCBI): domain Eukaryota; kingdom Metazoa; phylum Chordata; class Actinopteri; order Perciformes; family Stichaeidae; genus Cebidichthys; species Cebidichthys violaceus. Next base: position 14,668,508 of record NW_027176964.1, read on the forward strand.
AAAAAACTGATATATTTTCATATTTTAAAACATATTTTCTTTTGCAGATTTTCTCTTGACTTTTTGCACTGACTTTATTGTTATGCACCAAACCACAAGGTCAAATTGCTCGTATGTGCAAACTGTTCCACTGATTCTGAAGTCCACTGGTTTTTAGAACACGCATGTTCGTGCCCAATAAAGTTGCCGTATATCTCCTGCTAAACAAAACGGTGGACATGATAGGAATTTATTTCTGTCTTCTCTTAGAAACGGCGGTCTCACATGCAAAGATTTACAGTTCTGAAAGTTCAACCGCATTTTTCACAGAAAGTCGTTGTTGCAGTTTCCTGCAGTCACAGGCCAAGAATGTAAAGTCACCATAGAGACTGTCAGCAGATTGAATCGTCTCCTTTTTCTGTGTCATTACTCGACACTGGCTGGTGTCAAGCGACAGGTAATAATGGCTCCTTAGCCTGCGCTGTTTGTCTGAATCGTTACCTCTGAGTCAGACACGTTAGAGGTGAACAGCACAGCAAGCTAACAAATGTCCATAATATCTGAGGCTGCCACTCATGGCACTATTACAATCCTCCAACTGTGCGGAAACAGTACAGGAAAGGTTTTCTCAGAAAAAAAACAACATAATAATAATAACATTGCAAGGTGGAGGTGGTTCTGGACTTTCACTGGAAACGTCTGGGATTTATTATAATTTATTAAGAAACACATGTACAGTATGCACACGCAGAACCAGGAGGCTGCAAGCCCAAACCACGGTGCTGAAATGGTTAAGAAACACCTCGTGCAACACCTTAGTTCCCTCATTTATGTGAAAACATCCTCTTTTTCAAACAAATATCATCAAGTAGTAATGGTTGACGAGCATTTAACTGTTGGTCCAAAGCAGAAGCACAAGAAATGTAGTTGTTTTTTTTAAAATGTTAACAGGTAAACCGACTAGTAAGAGTGTCCCCATCTGTTGTGGGACAAGGCGATAAGAGATTATACATGTTAACTATTAACATCACTGAGGAACTTCAGAGGAGTTCTTGACTTCCTCAGAAGTTGTATAATATCTGTGAATAAGCTTGATTTCAAAATAGACTTTAGCCAATCCAGAGCGGTGTGGCTCTAACGCTCCACCTCTTTGATACAAACTAAAATATCTCAACAACTGTGTGATGGATTTAAATGACATTTTGTGCAGACATGTTAAGGTCCCCAGCGGTTAACTCCTACTGACTTTGATAATCACGTGACTTTTCACTCACGCCATACGAGGTGGACGTTGTGGTTCAGAGAGAAACACACTCAGTGTCCACTTTATTTTATTTTGGCCCACCTTTACAATCTAACGCAGTCCAATACAACAACTCTGCCACAAACATCTATCGTTATGAAGCTCGTAATGCTCCGATTTTGTTTACATTGTCAGAAATGTTTGAATTCAATGATATGTTTCTGACTGAGGTTACAGTTAAAGGTGTTGTTGTAGTGGACTGCATTATTTTGAGAGGTGTTTACATTTTTTAGGGGAAGAATATTAGAAACATAATGCAGTAGAGTACAACAGCACCACTAGTTCCTCAATGCTAAATCATATGATTTGATTAACATCTCTATGATGGTGTTGCTGATTACCAAATGCACGCATGCTTTCAGGTTAGACTAAGGTAGTGAATCTGGTAAATATTACCTGCTGAACATCAACATGCTAGTGTTGTCAGCATATGCCTTTGTCTTCTTGTCCAAGCACACATCATGAATTTCATTTCTTGGAGGAGCTCAGACCTGTGTGAGAGGGAAATGTCTTCCATTTCCCATAATGCTGCAAAATCCCATTTAAAAGCTGTTTGGTGTCCTCGTCAAAAACAGAGACTGCTCAGATCTGTTTTGTTTCTGAGGTGAAGTTAATTATGAGCTCAGGCTTTGCAGGATGTAAACTCTCAGTGGCGGTAATCTTTTCTTTGAGGGTGGTCTCGAGTCAACCACAGCTGGGCTTCTAATCTTTTGTGGATAAAGTCCTATGTTGTAGGATCTGACAAAACCAGCCTGTTGATGATACCTTAAGCTGTATACACATTTACTGACAGTACACTGATTCCCAAAAGCTAGGTGAAAGAGATGTATTTGTCTACCTGCAGTAAAGGTTTAATGTCTTCTCATTTAATTCTCATGTCAGGCTGTTGCAGTTATGTTATTGACGGTAGAGGAAGTGGGTTAAACCAATGAACACCTGTGTTCTAGTATGCAAAATAACAACCTAGAGGGAAAGTAAGTTAGCGAAAACGGTGCTGTTATCTTCTCTGTTTCTGATTTGTGTTTTTTCAAGCATGAATCAGTTTTAGGGTTTCCCCACTTGAAGCTTAAACCATCATTGTGAAATTCATCTGACAAACGCCCCAGCAGTCCAGATATGCATGGGTTAATGACTGACATGGTTAAATTCAGAGGGACTCAAAATAAAGGTTCACCCATCTGGTTTATGGTTAGCTGGGAAAATTGAATTCTCAATGAATCAGATTTGGTGTTTGGCCTTGGGAGTTAGTTTTCCGACAGGAAACCATGAGTCTGCAGCTGCTGACACAGACAGTCCTACGCAACCACAATGCACACCTGCAAGGGGCAGGAGGACCAACCCAAACCAAGATTTCTCCTAAAAACCATTAGAACTATACAGTATAACCGGTGCACAGACAGAACCAGCTCTGACCAGCATGTTTGGTGTCAAGCAATTTTTCAAACTTAGGTTGAATAGTTAAGCAATCATGTACAAGGTGCAGGAGAGCAATTGTGAGCTTTGTTCACACCAAGAAATACACGTATGATCATGAAACCTTCACAAATCTTAGGTTAAAAGTAAAAGATCATTTTGAAAGTGTAATCTCCCGTCTTTTTGAAGTGATTTTGCCAATACCGACACAAGTGTATAGACTCTGTAAGCCTGATCAAGTGTGTGACCACACATTCTCTCTCTCTCTCTCTCTCTCTCTCTCTCTCTCTCTTCGATCCCGCCTTTTTCACTTAAACATTATCTGTTGTCGCCTTCCACCAGCCTAACAGTAATGCATCACTTTCCCAGAAAAGATACTCTTATCACTGTCCCGCCCCTGAGCTCTGCAGGGGGGGGGGGGAGCCCACAGACAATCTGCAGTTTACGCAGTACAATCAGCGTCTCACGGTACACTTGTGAGAGACAATGTGAGGCGACATCTGGAATCCAAGGTGCCGCTCACATGGAGGTGACTCGAGACTTGATGCGTCTTGGCACAGAAGCTCCAGGAAGTCTTAAAGAAATTACAGCTGCACCATTGTAAGACATTACTGGTAAAATAAATAAGGAAGCAGTGACTGATAACTATGGCAACAATACCGAGTAGTAGCACGCAAAGGTATCTCTCGCTATTTTTGTTTGTTTCCTTCTCAGCACACACAGAGCATGCATAGAATATCAGGAAGTAGGTTAAAAAAAAGAGAAAAAGACAGACAGAAAAAGACAGACACACATGCCCATTAGGATCCACGAAACTCAACTAAATCTCCAATTCCCGCTTGTACCAATGTGGAAAGTACTTAAATGTCGAAGTCACTGAAACTACTTATGGATGATGCAATTCTCATCCAGGATGAGCGCAGTTGGGGTTCTTGGGAGGGTTGAACATCTTTTTTTTTAATTTTTTTGGTGTGCTGCAGACGAACGATATGCTATCTGTCTAGAAACAGGGCCAAGTGTGAGCACACAGGGCTCGGCTCCAAAAGACTCTGACATCTTTGGTTACGTAATGAGCCACGTTGGTTTAGGACAGAGGTGAACAGTCTAGTCTTAGATATTTGGGCCCTTTGAGCTCAGCATGTAGCCTCCTCCGGTGGTGTGTATGCCTGCACTTACATGGGTCCAGTCATGCTTTTCCTGTATCTCCCCTTATGTGTATTCCATTGTATTTCATTTAAATGTACGAGTCTTGCGTGGTGTAAATTATAAGAAGCAGTTTGTTTTTTTTCTAACTAATATATTCTAATATTTTTCCACAATTAAGAGCTCTTTAACTCTTGTTCCATACAGTAAAAAAAAAACCAGCACATACTATGTGCATGAAGTATAATAAAGCAACAGCAGAGTTCTCTTTCCATGCCGTATTGTACTTTGCAAAAATTCAAATGAAGTCCTGAAGTACATTAAAGATGCTGGAAGTGAGACACCAGTGCCCACAAGTGGTTGTTATGAAGAACAGCATCAAAAGTGAGGTAAAAAAATATTTATTGGACAAACATGTTAGCCTCACAGACTTTCAGCAGAAGCAAATCTGCTCATTAACATCATAACACATAATACATCACTCACACATACATTCATTAATTCATGCACAGCAACAAATACATACACACAACTTCACATCTGCAAACAAGTTCGACATTATTTCTTTTAGTGGCTGGGTCGGAAGGGGAACGGCATCCCCGTCATGAAAGGCTGAGCAGGGTACTGAGGGTGAGAGGAGGGATGGGTGGCTAGAGGTGTGTGTGCAGGGTGTGCAGGGTGTGCAGGGTGTGCAGGGTGTGCAGGGTGTGCAGGGTGGGAGGCGATGGGGGAATGAGCAGCGTGCGGGCTGAAGGCCAGCGGAGGCGTGTGGATGTTGTTGTAGTACAGCACTGGGCCTGACAACACCAACTGGAGCAAACTGTTGAAGGAAAGCAAGACATAAAGAGAAAAAATAATATGAAACAAAAAAAACGTCATTCATCATTTTTAGGCACAAGTTATACATCACAACAAAGGACAAGGGTTAAGAAACATCCAGCATACAAATGACCCCCATCACAACTACGCTCATTTTAGAAATATCTAAAATCTCCAATATAATGGGACTAGATGGCACTCTAGATGGCTATTTTTAGGAACTATTTTATTACCCGCCAGCCGTTTCACAGTGAAGAAGGAAACGTGCATCTCCTCATGGACGAGCGGCTCGTAATGGCGTCCTCCTTGGACGAGCTGTCGCGCTAGCTAGCTCAGGGGTGCTAGCTAGGTGAGCTAGCAGTAGCGAGTATCAAGTCACACTTGCTTCTAGGCTGCGATACGGTTGGCGGGTGTCGTTCAACAGAAAGGAAATACATAAAACTTCTCAAAACTGTCTGTGGAGTAACTGGGTCATGATTTCTGAAGAGAGACATTGCTGTTGAGTTTTTCAAATATATATATATATTTTTGGTCCCATTATATTCAAGAGAAGAAGACATTTCTACGGCCGATAACTGCAAAACTGGGCAACTCGCACTAGAACAATTTAGATTTGTAAGAGGAAAAATGAATTTTCTTTATATGTAATATATTCTTTACATTATTAACAACATTAAGTGTGTGTGGAATTAACCTGGCACTTTTTGGCAGGGGGATAGGCTGAGGATTGCTCTATATTTGTCGAGGAAAAGTAGCCTGAAATGGCTGCAGAAATTAAGTATTTATGTCTTAACCTTTTATTTTCCCCCCCACACTTAAATTACAGGAATTCAATTTGCTTTTATTCATCTGTAAATTATCTGGTGAGTTTACTAAACCTCAATTTACAGTGTGACCCTGCACATGATGTTATACTGTAATAAGACATTAGAAGAGGTTTACTCTGAACATGAAGGCGTACTCTACATAGGTAGATGACCCTGAAGCTGATGCTGTGCTTGGTAAAAGGACAATGGACAGCTAATGGCTCTTACTTGTTGTGCGGCAGGCGGGAACAGATGGCTCTCAGGTCCTCTGTAGAGACAAGGCAGCATGAAATAAGCACTCGAACATACAGCACCACAGCTCGATGAAGAAAATCCATGTGACAACCGATGAAACCCGTTAGTCAGTTTCTTGTTTCGCCGTCGCTTATTCGTCACACATCTGTTGAAGGTTATGTGGAAGCCTGATGCTCATTTGAGTTTCAGTCCCTATAAAACTAGGAAAATGCACTAGCTAGGAAACTGTGAGGCTATTCGGCTCGTTTCATTTTCAAAATCACAAAAACACCAACAGGACGTGAAAAGTGAAGCTTCAAGTATACAAGTTCTGTTTCGAATCAAATAATCTGTCAACCAGGTGAGGCACGACCGGACAAGCCCTAACCGAGCTTCATTACCAGAGAAGTGAATCTCCAACTATTGAAAAAGTGCACATTCGGTTTATGATACTCCACTACGCAGATGGATTTATTGAGGTCTCTCTTGTAAAAAGACCTCAAGACACTTCCTGGATGTATGTATTTGAATATCTGTCAAATTAATTTGCAGCCTCTGACCCAATAATGCAACCACTTTGTCCCTTGAGGCAACTTATGACAAGGCAAGAATTTGTAATTAAAATCGAATTACTCCCCTTCATCCACTTTTCTAGCCTCCACATCTGGACCACTTATAATCTTCATTTTAATAATCTCACCTCTCGAGCAGAGTAGAGCTCCGTTGGCCATGGCCACCTGCAGGGCCTGAGCCAGCCGGTCCAGGGCCAGCTGAGACAGTCCACGTGCATCTGTGGACGACGCGTGAGTGTGTTTGTCGGCCTGGTCCAACAGCCTGGAGAGGTCTGAGGTCAGTGCGGCCAGTGACTCCATCTGGAGCAGCGCCAGGCGACCGTAAAGCCCCTTCTCATTTAGTATGTTTGGCAAAAGCATGAGGACCTACATGAGGCATAAGACAACTTGATTATCTTCACTCCGTATGTTGGAAGTGTTTTGTACACTTCATATAAATGTATACCGTGAGGTAAATGCATCTAAAAACACACCACACACCTGTAGGACACTCAGATGGAGAGCAGAGAAAAGAGGCCCCACCTCTGGCTCCCCCTCAGCGGTGCCATTGGTTAACCCCGCCTTCTTGTCTCTCCTGTAGGCCAGGGGGGCTTTGACGCACCAGCGCACCAACCCCCCTAACGGTGTGACATCAAGTGAGCTGATTGGCTGATTGCCAGAGAGGGCCGTGTTCAGGAAGTTGATTAGGACCAGACCGGGGTCATCTTGGATCCACGACACAATCATCTGGAGGAGTTCTAAAGGAGGGGTGAGCTCCTCTGAAAACACACACACACATAATTAATAAGGATGTAAAATGTTTTCGATTTTTTTTTTTTTAGATGTTTTTGTACATTTGTGTTGTACAACCTGTGGTGAGGTCATAGAGGGTGGTGACAGCAGTGATGAACTGGCAGCAGAAGCGTGGGCTGGCGTTGTGGATGTTCTGCAGCGTGGGCCCAGAGCCCGGCACCATGCTACAGTAGTCGTCTACTAGAACCTGAGCCAGGCGCACACAGTACACACGGTGGGTTCTCTGAGGGAATCATAACCACAAGCATATTGTTTTTAGTACATCCATAGTACACAAACATGGAGCGAGTAAAATAAATAGTTGAAATACATCCCACACAATATTACTCAAAAACACATACTACACACAATGCATATTAAAGTGTGAAGGTTAGCTTGAACACACACCTGTAACCAGGTAGCAGCACATTCCAAGATGGGAACCCTGCCCACAGCGATTGCCATGGAGACCAGCTTGCCTAAAAGCGCCATGCGACTTTCGTCTGCCTGGTTGCCTTGGAGACTAAAGAGGGCCGAGAACATGAGCTGACGGACGGTATCGCGGCTCTGTTCCTGGAAGCAGCTGCACATGATCTCCAAGAGCTGGAGCTCCTGAAGAGCACTCATCCTCTGAAAGACAAACACAAGACCGGTCCAGATGTTTGCGTTGAGATGTACTGTGTGTATATATATATATATATATATATATATATATATATATATATATATATATATTTGTATTTGAGGGGTCATGCCTTACCCTAGCTGGGTTGTTTCTGTCCTTAGGTGCATGCAGAATGAACTCCTCCACCAGCTCCTGGGTTTTGGAGTCGACCTGAGGAGGCTGCCTCCCGGACTGCACCATGTTACAGATGTAGATGTCCAGGTGATACAGCAGCTCCTTGGCTGCACTCAGCACATCGCGAGGCAGCAACGACTGACGAATGTCACCCATCACCACCTAACAGACACCCGTACAAACATGTTGGGAGTGATTTTCAGCAATCATCAATTTATGCTACTTGGGCATGATCTTGTAGACTTTGCTTTACAATGTCTTGAATGGATTTGTCAGAGATGTGTCTCATGTACTGCAGAGAAAAACTACAATAAAACAAAATCTAACACAACAATACACTGATTCTTAGTTTGTTTACTTCTCTATACACGAAATAGAAAAAAAGCCTACTGTACAAGGAACACCGATACAACAATAGCAACCACGAAGTCTAATTGTAACGTTACGTTGCTATATATCTGTGTTAGTGTAGGCTGGTGGACCAGCTTCACACTCAGTCGCTTCTCCTTCAGCCTGCTACAGCTGCTGGTTAGCAAGGTTAGCTAAAGAGACAGTTTTTAAATTGCGCAACAAACCTCTCGTGGGTTAGCTAACGTTATCGTTGAGGCCTTTTTTGTATTAAAGAAAACACATGTATTTAATTCGTTGATGTCTTACCTCTGCAAAAAGCTCTCAATATACTTAAGGAGTTAGCCGACGTTGGCTGAGACTAGTGAATGGTCTCCAAACGTCGATAGCACCACTTCCTGCTACTACGGAAGCCTGCGTGGGACAAAACTTGGGCAATAGACGTTTTCAGCCGAGTCAGTGCATGTGCTGTTATTTTTATGTCAACAACATTCTTTGTTGGTAAGAGTAAATTACACGGGGGCACATTAAAAATCCTCAAAACATGGAGTAAAAGTTATTTCACCCAACACTGTAAGGTTTTTCAAAAATAAAAAGTAATCTTTGTTTGTTATAACGCACATAATTACACAAACGGGGGGGAAAAAACCGATAGCTACATTTATTCATTAGGCTCCACATTTCCGTTGGATATATTTATAAATTAGCCTATTTTAGCAAACAAAGCCTCAAGTTTTTCAAGATTTAAAACATTTTCATTGAGCTTAAACATATCAGTTACAGAGAAACAAACGCGTATGGACAAATAGTTGTTTTCGCTTCTGTACAGGGACTATATATTATATTGGAAATCACTTTGACAAACTGTAATCCCGTCTAATCTACACAGGGGCGCGCACGCCAGCCACCGGACCGCCCGATGGGGGGAAAAAAAGAGAACAGTGGTGCACTCTGAGGCGCGCTCCCGGCTGCACTTCGGTCCTGCACTTTACCGTCCCGTCGAGTGATCCCAAGCAGCCCGCAAGATGACCATCAACACCCTGGCTAAAGGAGGCTGGAACCGAGAGCAAATGGCATGCTTTCGGAAGGTATGATTCAATAATTGTGTCTGCTTTACTTATTACATAAAATGTGATATATCATGACCTACTGTGTGAATCCGAAAAATATAAAGCCGGTGCGAAGATGAGAGCAAGTTACTGTATGAAAGGGTGGAACATCAATATGTGTTTCATCAGAATATTTGACCTATGCATGTGTGTTTTTCTATGTTCTGTGTATCTGCATATGTATGTGTGTGCATTTTCGTGTGTGAATACATTTGTGTGTGTGTGTGTGTGTGTGTGTGTGTGTGTGTGTGTGTGTGTGTGTGTGTGTGTGTGTGTGTGTGTGTGTGTGTGTGTGTCTTCCCTTGACAGATGGAGAAAGTGATTGTGGCCATGCAGGACCCTGACATGGGTATGAAGATGAGGAACCAGAGGCTCCTTATCACTGTCATTCCACACGCCATGACAGGTGAGTGTGTGTGTGTGTGTGTGTGTGTGTGTGTGTGTGTGTGTGTGTGTGTGTGTGTGTGTGTGTGTGTGTGTGCGTGTATATGTGTCCCTTTATGTCAGTGGGCATTAGCATCTCTATGTGGACATGCACATCGGAGCTTGTGTTTGTCCTAGTAATCATGCATAATGCAGCAGTGGAATTTTGGAGAATACTGTGTGCTTTGCAGAGTAGAAGGAGAAAGTTTGTCCTCTTTTCTTGTCTCCTTTTTTTTGTTGCTTTTTTACTCTTTCTTTTTCTTCAGGCCGTGATATGATTGCCTGGTTGATCCAGAAATACAGTATCTGTGAGGAGGGTAAGTGTATTGATACATAGATTTTGTGTTTATGTGAGAAAGAGAGAGAGAGAGAGAGAGAGAGAGAGAGAGAGAGAGAGAGAGAGAGAAAGAGATTCTCTGTTTCCGTCTCCCTTGCTTGTTGTGTGTTGTTGCTAGTGTGTTGCCAGGATATGGTGTTTTCTCTCAAACTGACGTGGTGAAGTGTGTGTGCGTGTGTGTGCGTGTGTGTGTGTGTGTGTGTGTGTGTGTGTGTGTGTGTGCGTGTGTGTGTGTGCGTGCGTGTGCGTGTGCGTGTAATGTGGGGGTTGCTGTTTCAAGTAAACAGAACGGGATAAGCCCCAGAGGATCCAAGTTTGATTAACTCACCTGATGATCTGGGTTTAATTAGCGTCCCTGTGGTAGTTTTCACCTCAGGAGACTTTATCATAGGTGAAGTAAATTAGAGGTCGGAAAAAAAATAGCCTGCTGGTCCCTTTTGCCTCAGAGCAGCAAGGGAGAGAGAGAGAGAGAGAGAGAGAGAGAGAGAGAGAGAGAGAGAGAGAGAGAGAGAGAGAGAGAGAGTGGTAAGAGCTGATTAAAATGCATCACACAGCTGTTTTTGGTAGCTGTCAGTCATGGAAGTAGGGCTCTTTAACAAATGAGGAGAGACTGAAGATTGATGACGCATTTCATCACTGGGACAAAGCCTTGATTTGAGAGAGATTGCTGACAGGGTCCAGGTGTTTGATAAAAAAAAAGAAGAAAAGGAACGATAGATTAGGCCCACAGTATTTTACATTTTACACAACTGTAAGTATTCCTTGTGGCCAACAGATGGATTGATTATTATTGATTTTCCACTTTCAGTTTGCTGAATTTGAGAGCTTTACCACTAATGAAACAGCTCTTTCATCACACAGTGATAAACCTGCCTTAAAGTAGCCCTCACCTAAAGAACCTGAAACCGCGAGGAAACCGTGAGGATGATTTGTGTCTTCCGTGGTTGTTTAACAGAAGCACTGCACCTTAGTGGGATGCTGGTGAGATACGGGTACATTTACCCTCTCAAAGAGCCGAGATCTCTCGTGTTACGGCCCGACGAGTCGCCCTACCGCTTCCAGGTGAGTCGGCCCTCCCTCACGCAGTATGTTTATTCTGCCTGCTTGTAAAAAAAAAACCCCACCGTCCCTCCTTCCAGTTTAAATGCTTTTCCACTTTTGACTAAAGTGATCACTGGCTGTCTTCCTTTTTTCGCTCTCTCACTCCATTAGCCCACTTTCTAATCCCCCATCCATCTGCCACTCTCTGCTGCCACTTTTGAATCACCCGCTTCACGATCAACCTCTATCAGAAATGTAAAAAAAAAGATCACTTGTTTTTCTTAGACTCCTTACTTCTGGACGAGTACCCGGTGGCCCGCATCAGAGCTGGACTATGGTAAGGCAATGCAAAAAAAAAAAAAAACCCCGGAAGGGGTAAGAGGGGATCTCAGTAAAGTCCCTTTATATATTATATATTTAGTTGTGAGGGAGAACAGATATTATCCATCCATCATCACATTATAAAACGTGAATAGAAAGCTTCCGCTTCAAATAAAACTAAGAGTTCTGATACGCTTTCACAGGAGATCAAGTTACACATCTCTTAGCCTCTTTCATTCGTTTATTTATTTACTGTTTTCCTTCTTATATGCCATCAGCAATCTATTTGGCTAAAAAGAACATAAGAAAACAAGGAGAACTGATGGAGTATGAAAAGGTGAGCAAAGTGTGTGTCTATGTGTGTAAGTAAGTGAGAGAATGTGTGTGTGTGTGTGTGTGTGTGTGTGTGTGTGTGCATTGTGAATTATGCAGTAGTCATTATTACTTTTTGTAAATTCTCGTCCTCTTTTCTCTCTTGTGTTTTCGCTTTTCTTCTTCGTCCCTTGTCCTTCTTCCTCTTACTTTTTAGGAGAGGTACAGTGTGCTACACAAGAGGATCAACCACACCTGGGACTTTGTGGTGATGCAAGCCAGAGAGCAACTCAGGTACACTTACACACACACACACACACACACACACACAGACAAACGCACACACACACACACACACACATACACAAACTTACAGTGTGATTTATGTTTAGAGCATCCAAACAGAGGCGGAAGGCTGACCGCATTGTTCTAGAATGTCAGGAGCAGGCCTACTGGCTCATCAACAGACCCCCGGTACAGTAACTGTTATTGTACTCTACTGTGTTGTATTAGACTATGTACCGCATTACACTACACAGAGAGAGAGAGAGAGAGAGAGAGAGAGGGAGACAGAGAGGGAGAGAGGGACAGAGAGACAGAGAGAGAGAGAGAAAGTGAGAGGGACAGAGAGACAGACAGAGACAGACAGAGAGAGAGAGAGAGAGAGAGAGAGAGAGAGACAGAGACAGAGAGAGAGAGAAAGTGAGAGGGACAGAGAGACAGAGAGAGAGAGAGAGAGAGAGAGAGACAGAGAGAGAGAGAGAGGGACAGAGAGGGGGACAGAGAGAGAGAGAGAGAGAGAGAGAGAGAGAGAGAGAGGGAGCGAGGGACAGAGAGAGAGAGAGAGAGAGAAAGTGAGAGGGACAGAGAGACAGACAGAGACAGACAGAGAGAGAGAGAGAGAGAGAGAGACAGAGACAGAGAGAGAGAGAAAGTGAGAGGGACAGAGAAACAGAGAGAGAGAGAGAGAGGGACAGAGAGACAGAGAGAGAGAGAGAGAGAGAGAGACAGAGAGAGAGAGAGAGAGAGGGACAGAGAGAGGGACAGAGAGGGGGACAGAGAGAGAGAGAGAGAGAGAGAGAGAGAGAGAGAGAGGGACAGAGAGAGGGACAGAGAGAGAGAGAGAGAGAGAGAGAGAGAGAGAGAGAGACAGAGAGGGGGGCAGGGGGAGAGAAAAAGAATAATCATCATATTCCACTTTCTTTATGTTGTCTGAACACCACTGCAGTCCATATGATGATTCTTAGACGGAGACAGGTAGAGAGAAGGATCAGAGGGAAAGAAGTGGGGTGCAGGAAGGGGGAGGGTGAACCAGAGGTGGAGGGTTTGGAGGAGGGACTCCATCTTGTCTCGCTCTTATGAATTAGGGACGAGGACATGGAGAAAAAGAAAGAGAAGCTTGAGAGTAAAAATCAGAGCCAGTGGAGTGGAAAGCTCAAGGAAGGATAAGTGCTCACTCTCACGCATGTTCTCATCACACACACACACACACACACACACACACACACACACACACACACTACACTTAGTTATTTAATGTGTGTGTATTTCTTTCAGCCTGGGGCACATAATGTGTTGGACATGGGTCTGGAGAGACCGAATACCTTCAGCGCACGAGTTACGCTGGTCAGTGACATCATCACATTTCTTTATGTCCCGTTTCCCTCTGAAAAGTGATCTCTGCTGTTGATAACGTGTCTCCTGTGCATCTCTTCCGTCCCTGTTTTATTGTTTTCCTTCTGCCTTGCTGCTGGGATTGTTTCAAAGTAAGTGTGAAAGTAAGCTTCACTATAGTATGGACACTTACAGTATATTACAATATCTTTATAATTATAAATAGAGGTTGAACATGACATGATAGCCCCCTTCATTGTCCCACATGGAAACGGTTGGCTGATTAGAACCATTTCTAATTAGCAGCAGCAGCAGCAAAGACAAATGGCCATCTGTGATGATAATTATATATATATTCTATGTTATGACCAGTACATAATCTCACACTGCACATCCCTCATTTGTCAGAATGTACATATTTAATATTTAAAGCCACTGTTGTTATGGGTGAACACATACAGACACAGGGAGGCTGCCTTCTACTATTGATATGACTGTATACATGTAAAACGCACTTATTGTGTGACCCAAAGTGATGACACTGTGTTTCTTTTAACAGAACCAGAACAGCGACCACTACAAAAATGAGGTAAACATCGTATATGATGTATACACCCTCACTTTGAGTGCACTGAGTGTGTATTTTAGCTCGCTTTGTGCGCCTTTTGCCTTTTGTTTACAGATTGAAACCTGTCGAAGGGCCCTCGGAAGGAACCGCGTCAAGTCTTCCATCTGCCTAGAAGGGTATGTGTCAATTTTGATGAACAAACGTGTGCGGACACACACACACACACACACACACACACACACACACACACACACACACACACACACGCACATGCACACAAGAACTAATGGACTTGCAGTACTGGACTGCCTGGACCGAGCGCTACGTCTCCAGCATGCACGCACGCACACACACACACACACACACACACACACACACACACACACACACACACACACACACACATGCACATAAGGCTTAGTGCTCCCGCTATAAGAGCCACTAATGGATGCTTCCCGAGGCAAGTCGGAATTAGTGGCCATTAACTCTTATGATCGGCAGCACTAATCCAATAGAACTGTGTGTGTTTTTTTTTGTGTATGATGTGCCTCTGCATGTGTGTGTGTATGTGCAGTTTTGTGAAATACAGCGAGCAGTACCAGAACCACGACCCCATTATGCAAGGCTGCCTTCCCAGTAACCCCTGGATCTCTGATGACACCGCGCATTGGACAATGAATTTAGAAATGTGAGAAAATACACACAGATACACACACACACACACACGTTATAACAAATCCAAACCACGGTCCACTGTTGTGGTCCAAAGAATGGAAGTAAATTTAGTTCAGCTGGTTTCAGCCTCTGTAACGTCTCTACAAAGTTACCGCAGTGAGTCATAGTGTCAGCTGATGATGCTTGTGTTGTTTTTTATGAGCAGTGTGCCGACGCCGACGCGTCTGAGAGTGGAACGCTGGAGCTTCAGCTTCATGGAGCTTCTCAAAGACATCATGGGGAGGCGGGAGTTCATGATCTACCTGGAGAAAGAGTTTAGCGGTGAGGAAGAGTTGGAATATAGTCAAAATATGTTCAGTGGAATTACATATGGAGAAGTGTATCACAATATCAAAGAGAGAAAAATGAATGCAACTGTTCAATCATCTTAAACTTAAACTTATTAGTATTTAGAATTTTATTATTTCCCCGAATGACAATTTTCCAATCCCAGCAGTGAAAGACGAGATGAGATGAGGTAGTGGAAAAGAAGATGAAGTTAAGGACATGGTTAGTTGAGGGAATGGAAAGAATAGATAGGGAGGACGAGTCGAGACATAAAGCAGGAAAGGGATCTGTTCACTCATGCAGACTTATGAAATATTGCCAAGGGCCAAAGGTTTTCCCCCAGAGGCTAACCACGATATATAAAAAGTCTCTCATTGTTTGTCACATGTTGCGCTGTCCACCTCCATACATACCCAACGTCTCACTGTCTGTCTCTCTGCTAGCGGAGAACCTGTGTTTCTGGCAGGCCTGTGAGGATATCAGGCACGGAGAAAGCTCCAGGATCATAGAGAAAGTGGAAGAGATCTACAAGTAAGCGTACAAACGCACACAAACGCACAGAAAGTGCACCGCTTATATTCACTGTCGGGTGACTGCAACTCGTTTGTGTGCGGCTCAGAACCTTCCTGGCTCCCGGAGCTGCTCGTTGGGTCAACATCGACAGCAAGACGATGGATAAAACTCTCGAGGGGATCAGACATCCGCACCGTTTTGTCATGGACGACGCACAAATGCACATCTACTTTCTCATGAAGAAGGTTTGACCTCTGACACGTTGTAGTTTGAGACTTTCACCTTTTAGGTGTGGCTCTAGAATAACAGGACACTTAACACAAGCTCAGTCTGAATGGACCATATTATAAATTACAATTTCAGCAAATTATTTCCCAAACATGCGACTGTGTGAAGAATCTGAATGCACCTTTTCGTGTCTTCCAGGCATCCAATGGTTTCAATTGATTCCTGTAGAATATGAGGATCTCTTAACAAGCTTCATAAATCTGCTAATTGATTTTTATACCATTCAGGAAAGAAGAATAAAAAAAAATCAATGGATGCCTGTAAGGGTATGATTTAACAGCGATTTAATGCATGTTTTAGATCTGAAGGGGACAAGGATCGGTATGACCGCGTATCACCAACGTAATAATGATCATTTGAATTGGGTTTTCCGGATTTTGATGCCCTTTTCCTCTCCTAGGAGTTCAATTCCCAAAAACAGAGATAAACAAAAAGAATGTCATCCAAACAGACAGAATGCAAACTAAGCACATTTTATTAAAGAAGACACATCACAATGGCAACTTTAAAGTTTATTTTTAAGTTTTATTAGAACATATTTAGGTGGTGATGCTGATTTTGTGTGTTTGTGTGTGTAAAGGACTCTTACCCAAGATACCTTAAGTCTGACCTATATAAGAACATGCTGGCCAAAGCTATTGTCCCCCAGGAGAC
Organism: Cebidichthys violaceus; assembly: GCF_023349555.1. Lineage (NCBI taxonomy): Eukaryota > Metazoa > Chordata > Actinopteri > Perciformes > Stichaeidae > Cebidichthys > Cebidichthys violaceus. Next base: position 14,684,877 of record NW_027176964.1, read on the forward strand.
AAAGAAAAGGTAAAAGTACACATTAATTACCACTTTTACTTTTACGTTTACATGAATAGATTTAATTCTCCAACGTTACGCTTCTTCCTCTCAGTGTGTTCCCCTTCATGAGGCGCCAGCGGCACTCCAGCCCCTCGCCTGCTCAGGCTGTCATCCACGCGACAGAAGAAGACGGGCACGTAAAGGGGGCCGGACAAGCAGGTACCAACTCTGCAGCCGGCTCCCATGTCTGATGTCGGGCCAAAAAAAAAAAGACACCTTGAGACGCAATCTCAGTCTCCGTTGGTCTTCGTTGGTCATCATAATAACCACCCAAGGACTTTTTTTCTTGCAAGTCAAACTTTCGGTGTGAAAGCAGAGCTTTTCACTTCACTGCGACAGTACCAGACCGAGGATATCTCCGTTACAGGTGTTGATGCGTACCTCAGCAGCAGCACATCTTATTCCCAGAGCACGAGCAGTAAACAGCAGAGGAGGAAGAAAAAAAAAAAAAAAAAAAAAAAAAGCTTTTAGTGCTGCATAGTCATTCTGCATCTACATCCCATCTCAGTCCTGCATCTCAGTCCTCAGCCCCTGTTCTTGATTTCTAAGACCAAGTCTTCCTTTCTGCCTCTACAGCCTTTATATAGAATCTACCCTCATAAGCAGGCTTAGGCAAAAAAGGGTTGTTTATGGAGCAATGGAGATGTAAAATATGTATTTTGTCAAAACTTTGCCTCAGCATGTGTGTGATTATCGTACAGTCCGCTGTTTTGTTCATTCCATGCTGGAAATTCTCATTTGTCATGGGTCTCGCTGTTCATTTTTGCTCGAGCATGTTTTCATCCCAATAAAATGTCACAAGAGCATTCAGTGTTGTGTTTTGCTCTCGGCTTTGCATACTGTGGTAAACTACGAATGTGTGGATATGCTTTCATTTTCTTTACTTCTTTTCCTGTGAATTCTTCTCATTCGTTTCTTCTCTTCCTCTCACGTCGTCTGTTTCTTTGTAGCCCTCGGGTCTATTTTAAGCACAAAGCCTTTGTATGGTTTGTTTGAGCATTTCTTAAACTCCACATGTGATGACTTTGTAATATTGAATTATAGAGCTCCAGTCACTCCGTTCATTCGACAGCAACTTCCAGGAGCTGAACAACCAGCTGCTATTGGCTCAGGTCTGCTCCCCGCTGTTCTCTTTATCTTCTGCTACTGTGTCTGATTCATTTCTTTTTTTACCCTTCATCTAATAACCTTTCAGATTTTGATTCCCTCCATTGATTCCATGGAAACTGCCGTTTCCTCTACTGGATTGGCTCCCTCTACTGGCTGCATGTGGTCAAAGTAACTCGCGTTGTTTACCCGTGTAAATTAGTGGGTCACGACCTTTTTCATCTTGTCTACCCGTCATCACAGGTTAAGGGCTGAGTGTGAACATGAGAGAGTTCAGATCATTGTATATACAGGTGAGGGCTGACAAGGTATTTCAAAAGGACAGAATATTTACAAGAAATAAACATCATTTTGCTGACAACACATTCTTTTTTCACCCCTATTAATTATGTTAAAACCTTATAACATATTACCAATACTACGGAGCAAAGTTCCCTTTTAAGTGGTAATTCAGGTTAAAGCGGCATTCCACTGATTTTACAGCTGTCAGGTTATTCATCACAAGGAGCACCACTCAGTCTGTGTTTTACAGCTGTGTCTATAAATAGAAAACCTTTGTTATAAACTGTTGACAAGGAGTTTTAAAGAGGAGGGCATTTAGATCTAATGAAATATAGCTTGGAGTTGCATATGGGGAATGTCGAATCCAGTTTCTATAAGCTTGGTTCATACCAGGGATTAAATGTCGGCCTTTGCTGCTTCGATATCGAAAACAATGAGCGGTAAGGCTAGATGCTGTGATCTGCAGCACTGATCTGTGTCAGCACTGCAGGACATGAGAGCCCACCGGATTTACTAATGGAGGTAAGCCATATATGGGCACACAAGCAAATATACTTATACAAGTGCGTGCACACACACACACACACACACACACACACACACACACACAAAAATGTGTATTCCAACAAACAAGCACTTGCTATATTTCTGAGGATTATGATAATCCGCTTTCCTCCATTGCCCCATCCACTCTTGTTGCGTGACGAGTGTGTGTGTGTGTGTGTGTGTGTGTGTGTGTGTGTGTGTGTGTGTGTGTGTGTGTGTGTGTGTGTGTGTGTGTGTGTGTGTGTCCCTGAGGAAAAAAAATAAAAAACATGAAGCCGTTCTTTTTATACCACAGATTTATTTTTGGTGGGATAAATGCGGTTTGGATTTTCTTAACAGATTGAAAAGTAGTAGACCGATAAAGGAAGTAAAATCATGTTTTACATGGAACATCACATTTCTTCATCCTTACACACATGAGAGCTACAGCGTGTTGTAGTGGTCGAATGCCTTTCATACTCTTAATTAAATGTGACAACTTAAAAAGGTGATTCACACGCTCTCATACAAGAGTAAAAACACAATATCTCAAAGAAAGGAAGGCTATTCAAGTGTGCCAGAAGCGTTCAATTTGAACCTGTGCAAAATCATAATGAGGAAATCATCACAACATGGGACGCTTAGAAAAAAAGACAACACATATTTCATATGTCTTACATTACATAAAGTATGCATAGTGCTCAGTAGCTTCACTGGAGACAAAAACACACACACATTCATACAGAGCACTCTTTACAGGAAGATAAAGACAAGAGGAGGCACTGGACACAGCAATCTGAATATACATTCATAGCGGCCACTCATATACATATGGGCAATGTACATTACATAGCGGAGTTAGCTCTTTAATCATAAAAGAGTGGGAAAATAAAACGGGAGACGATCAGAGAGCAGACGAGAAAAGAAAGGTGGACATAACATCGGGCCGTCTACTACAGGCCTACAGTACAGTAAAGAGGTGGATTGTGGGAAGGCATGACACACGTGGTCAGCAACTTATCAAGCAGACGCCAAACTATTTGAAAGGTTGTTTAAACTACATGGCAGTTAATAATCAAGCGCATCTCAAATGGATCAAAAAGATGAAATAGTTTTCAATTTATTTATTTTTTGCACTGAATTCAGGAAGATCGAAGAACGAGAGGAGTGTTTACATCGACTATAAATATTGTGTATTTTATCAGCGGACTCAATGATAATCTGAATATAAAGATTAAAAGTAGCTCCACAAAGTGCGATTCCTTATATAAATATTTCAAAACATTGATTTCATAGCCTACATGTACAAACACAATATGTACAAATAGCAGGGCCCTGTACTACGGAGAGCGAGGTAACGTCAGGGTTAAACAAACAAACGCAGGACGAAAACTAGAAGTAAACCAGAAGTCATTCGTCAGTAAAGTTAACATCAACCACGCTGTTATGCTAAACCTACATTTAGTTTGGTTGCCTAAACCTCACTTCCTGTGGAAACTGACAGGCGTGAATGCGTGAATAAAAAAAGCTCATAACATCCCCCACCTAGAGGACGATAGATCTAACTATCATTGCATTTGTGTTTTCAGTTCAGCCTCTTAATCTACACATTCACACAGTCAGCGATTTTTTTTTGTTGCCAGCTGTTCTTCCTACGTTTTGCAGCTGCAAACAGTGTTGCTTTCAGCCTGGAAGTCTTCGTATTCGTCTAATGTTATCGTTTGTAAAACGTGCCGCTCGACTATCAACAGACCTGTCCGTGTTTGCGATCAGTCAAATGCTGAAAAAACGGCCCCGTTGTGCGAACGCATTCAGAGCCAGATTGAGGAACCCAGGGTTGATTTACCGAGATGATGACCGCCGCTGAGCGGTGACGCGTTGAACTCGCTTCATAGTACAGGCCGCTGGTCATGAGGTCAAAGGTCAGGTGGTTTGCTACCTGGAGGTTTTAATGGTCATACCTAAGCTTGTGGAATGGACCACCTTGACGGTTTTTCAGCCGATTTCATTTGGATTAAATGGTGGGTGTGTGTGTGTGTGGGTGTGTGTGTGTGTGTGTGTGTGTGTGTGTGTGTGTGTGTGTGTGTGTGTGTGTGTGTGTGTGTATTTCAGGATGTCTGCAAGATTATTTAAGACTTTTACAGATGTTTTGCATTCAAATATAAGAAGAGTTTCAAACCATCTGTACATTTGAACATGAAAATGGTAGACCTGTGAGAACATAGGTCTAAATTAGATTTTTTAAATGTTTTATTCAAGATATTAAGAGACTTTTGAAGAGTCAGAGTCTTAAAAGATTTTGTCAACACAATATCTTTTTACCTTATGTGAATGTCTGCTTCCGTACAGCCTCTCCCGTCCTCCTATGTGACAGCGTAGAGCTCATCCTTGTCGCTCTGACAGAGGGTGTACCCACAAACCCGGGGTCTCCAGCTCCAGCTCCAGCTCCAGCTCCAGCTCCAGCCCCTGCTCCAGCCCACCGCCTCCCTGTTCTTCTCCTTCGGCGGCAGCAGGAACACCACGCAGCTGGCCACCAGGATGTGCCACAGCGAGTGTGTGTAGTAGTAGTTGTCCTCCGTCTCGGTGAAGATGTACAAACATACCCCGACGAGGGCACAGGTTGCCCCGGGGATCAGGAAGAAGACCCAGCGTCTCCACGAGGGCGGGTAACAATGACGTCGCTGCACTCCTCGGTACACCTGTAAACAAAGAAAAAACTGAATCACCGAACGTTCATTGTTTTATTAACAATCTTTCTTTTCTCCCCATTGGGACCGCCTAGTTTTTTTCTTATCAACGAGGAAGTCAGCAGCATATTCCCATCAGAACTCATAAACTCCCTTTATTGGACGTCTCACCCAGGCAGTGACCATGCACAGTATGGCACAGAGGACGGGACCCAACAGGTTCCACAGGCCTTTGCGGTCCAGCTGCATTGACATGGCGATAAGCAGAGCCCCGAGCAGGAACAGAGTCTGCACAACGCAAGAGAAAGACCGTTACAAACAAATCACAGCACTTCAAATGTATTCATTTTAAAAGTTCGGCGTGATAACAGGCAGTAGGCGGCGTCTTACATATTTGAATGTGTCTCTGATGCGAGCCATGCACAGGATGGTGACCCAGATGGAACAGACCGACCCCAGAAAGTCACAATACTGTAGGGTATCGTAGTCCATTATACACATTACTGCTACACCCGGCTGGTCACAGGCGTGGTAAAACTACAATACGAAGAGAAGAAGAAGAAAAAAAAAAACATTACTCTGAATGTCACTAAACTGCCTTAATAAGAATGAAGGCTCTTCTTCCCCACAGTCACATATAACACATGCATATAGATGTGGTCATAAAGGACTAATATAACTCAAAAATCATCTTATTACAGAAATGGGACAAATAATAATAATCCAGAATGGGACAAACGCTTAAAATGTGTGTGTTGTGTGATCTGGATTGATCTATATTTTGAACTGGAGGCTTCTACCCCATTAATAGGACTACATAGTAAACAGACATTTCTACTACCATACCTGGTAGTAAGAAGCGATTAAAGGGAGTTAACTAAATGCTTAAGAAGTGAGTTCACTAAAAGTGTTTGTTTTTGCCACTGGCGTAATAAAAAGAGTGTCTGTCAACATTCAAAATAAAGCATTTCCTTACCTTTATCTTGATCCGCTCCGTTTGTTATTGTGTCCAAGTCCCGCTCAAAGAGAACTTTTTGTTGTGAAATCTGAATGTCCCACTCTCTTCCTCTGTGGGCCTCATAGTGTCCCAGAGCGTCATCAGCTCTCTCTCTCTCTCCCTCTCCCACCCTCTTAAAATTTGGTGGAGCTCTTCATCCATGTACTCCGGATTCAAAACACCTCATCCACATTATTGAAATCATCTTAAATGTTCAGCCCGTTAACTTTAAAAATCTTTTGGATAACAATGAGCGCTTTCTGTACAGAACACTCGTGTTTCTACTGTTGTCTTCCAGCACCAAGTCACCTCGTTAGATTTCAGAATGAGACTTCTCCTTGAGCGACTCTTTCCATAATGTCAGACACTATCAGAACCTGTCAGTGGCAAAAACAACTCCTTTAATGGACGTAAATGACTGACAGAACGTAAACTCAAAGGAGATCCTTCCCTCTTACATAACTTTATACTTCTAGAAGATGAACAGTCCTCTAGAAACATGGCTAAAATGCAATTTCCCTACATTATGCCTGTGTTTGTGTGTTTCTGAGTGTGTGTGTGTGTGTGTGTGTGTGTTACCGTAGAGAAGAACATTGTGAAAAGGTAGACGGAGGCCTCAGTGATGTAGCAGCGTTTGATGGCCACCGCCATGGCCGGCAGGAAGGACAGGTTACTGAGCGTGAGCAGCATAGTGGCCGTCAACTGGCGGCGGAACGACTGAGCTGTTGAATTATCAGTGCAGCCCCAACCGCTCCAGCCTGCAAACACACACACACACACACACAGACACACACACACACACACACACACATCAAATAAATACATAGCGGAATTAATCAGTAAATTACAAGACAGGATACAGTGAGGACACTTCTTATTTTAGTTTAAGCAAAGAGACTTGTTACTTCAGTTATTTAAGTCAAAGAAAAGTATGTGTGTGTGTGTATGTGTGTGTGTGTGTGTGTGTGTGTGTGTGTGTGTGTGTGTGTGTGTGTGTGTGTGTGTGTGTGTGTGTGTGTCTCTTACCAGCCTTGCAAACACAGGCAGCGTACAGGTAGCTGTAGGATCTCAGTAGTCTACATTCACCGTATGTCCCACAGTCCTCTACACAGGCACTGATGAACACCTCCGGGACCACAGACACCAATGATGTATTTCCACAGTCACTGCTGCAAGAGAGACACACACACGCACGCACACACACACACACACACACACACACACGCACACGCACACGCACACACACACACACTAGTTTTATGCACTTTAATTCCCAACATTTAGCACATATAGGTGAGTTTACAACATGGTGTGAACATGTTTATGATGTGACATGCGTGTAGACTATATGTGTGTGAATTTTTAAAAAAACCCATTATTGTCTGTTGAGAGTAGTGTTATCCAGATCTAAGGAAGGATGCACAAGGACAATATGTCATAGGTTCAGAAAATATGTAGAAGATATTCAAGACACACATTTTTAGATGGAGATAGAAATGCAACGTGTGTGTGTGTGTGTGTGTGTGTGTGTGTGTGTGTGTGTGTGTGTGTTACCTGTTGCATGTAAGCTGCAGGGTGAGGTACCATGTTGTTGACTGAGGGAAAGGCAGCCGGACCACAGCTTTGGGAACGCTGGCATTCACTTGAACTCCGTACCCTCCAAACAAAGCTGCAGATACACACAAGAGACGTTTCTCATACGATCTAGTTTTGTCTACAGGGTTCAATGAGACCTATTTCTTATTAATAAGAGCTTAGAAGTTCTACTGTGACTGTCTGTGCTACCTGTGCGACAGGGTTGAGAGTGGTTGAGTTCGAGGACTGGAGCCCGCGGAGAGAGACAGGCCACCACACTGCTGCTAGTATTTCCTAGGGTTACATTAGTCTACACACACACACACACACACACACACACACACACACACACACACACATACAAGTAAACGGCACGTAAGCTTAACCCTGACACTCTCAAATCCAAATGATCAGAATAGCGTATGAGTGAATGTGTAGTCTTTCACCAGTACTCACAGAGTTGAGCGTGAGCTGTAGGTTGAGTGTTCCCCCGGTGGCGTGTGCGTACAGCGGGTAGGTGAGCAGCGTCGGATGTGTGTCCGTGATGCTGACGTTGGGTCCACTGGCCGGAGTGAATCGGAGCGACAGGACGTCTACCTCCTCGTAGAGCACCGGGATGCTCCACACACACGCCGACAGAGGGGTGAACAGGGACGCCGAGTCGTTGCTTAAGGCGGCCGCGTCCGTCATCGTGGAGTCGTTGCCGGCTGATGTCGAGTTGGTAAAGCTGCGGTTGCCTCGGAGCATGGTGATGTCGTTATCTACTTTGAGGCCGACGCTTTTTGGCTTGCACCCCACTGAGGGAGACACACACAGAGCGGGATGGAGTAAGTTACACACACCGGTAGGGAACAGAGACGTGGTGTGTGGAATGTTTGTTTAAGGGTGTGTGGGTGTGTGTGTGTGTGTGTGTTCGCTCTGCTGCCTCGGGGCGATCGGTTGCCCCGTCGCTCAGATTTCCTGGCGGCCGATCGACCCGGTCACATCTGTTTTCTGTCCTGGCCCCACAGTGGTGGAATGAACTCCCCACTGACGTCAGGACAGCGGAGTCGCTGCCCATCTTTCATCAGGCTGAAAACCCACCTCTTCAGGAAGTGCTACCCTGAGCCTTCCACTCAGCACTTATTGTATTCATATTAGCTTGTTGCACTTATTGTATTCGTATTACTTATAGCACTAACTGTTTTTCTTGTTTCTGCACTGTACTTTGGCTCTGAGTTATGCTCTGCTTCAGGCTCTTAGATGCTTGTTTGGAAAAGGAAATGTACTTATGACTTCTGGTGACTAGTAGTTCTTTTGATTACCAATGTTGAATGCACTTATTGTAAGTCGCTTTGGATAAAAGCGTCTGCTAAATGACTGTAATGTAATGTAATGTAATGTAATGTGTGTCTGTGTTCACCTGTGGTGTTTGAGACGATACTAAAGCTCACGGTACGGTTGTCTAGGCTGCTCTCCACGACAACTCGTACCCAGGCATCCCAAGGTGGGTTAGAAAGAGCTGCAGAGCAGCCGATCCCTGAGCAGTTCACCGTTACCGGGCGGTGCTGCAGAGAGGTAGAGCCAAGCCTGAGGACCAGCGAACAGTTCCCACCGTCGGGCCCCTCCTCTGACGAACAGTCGGCCACAGAGACAGAGAGAGACGAGGCAAACTGTGGAACATACAGCCTGAGACAGACACAGATAAATCAACTGGACTTTTACAGACTGATAAGAGGAGAAACTGTAGGTGTGCACAAAGACAGTTCTTACTTAAGGCGGGCAGGTCGGTCAGGCGCTGCAGTCTGCCGGAGGAATGTGCCCTGAGGTAAAATGGGCGTGTCCACCGCTCTCCTGATTGATAGCTGAGGCTGGAAGAAGTACGAGCAAGACGGAAAGCCCTGATAGAAAAAATGAATAAATAAAACAATGTACAACAATGGGGGACAAATGCACACAAAAAAATACAATTATAGAGATGTAAGATAAAATGTAAGTAGGAAGTTTCTTTCAAGGCCAGCCGTTGGTAAATAAGACCGCACTACCTGCTGCAAGTCTGAAATATGAACGGAGGCCAAAAAGAGAAGAAGCTGAAGAATGTGGTTTAGCTACTTTATGTAAGACACAATCCACCGACCCCCCTGCAACGGTGGACCAGGTTGGGATAAAAGGATCATCAAGTGGCGCATGAAAACGGTTACAAAAAGTGAAAAGCACATACTGTATACAAACCTTCTGCTCGATGCGCCCATCGTCTTCAGGCAAGTGGGCCCCAACGTACCAATCACCAGGAGCAGGATTGGAGAGGTTGAAGGTTGTGGAGCTTTGTGAAGTCACCGGTAGGATCAGAGACAGACAGGGGCTCCATAGTGTAGCGTTGGGAAACACCGTCCCTGTTGGGTTTATCACTGGAGGGGCACCATACTGAATATGGCTACGAGAGAGAGAGAGAGAGAGAGAGAGAGAGAGAGAGAGAGAGAGAGAGAGAGAGAGAGAGAGAGAGAGAGAGAGAGAGAGACAGAGAGAGAGAGAGAGACACACAGACAGAGAGAGACAGAGAGCAAGAGAGACAGACAGAGAGAGAGAGAGAGAGAGAGAGAGAGAGAGAGACAGAGAGCGACAGAGACAGAGAGCAAGAGAGACAGAGAGAGAGAGAGAGACAGACAGAGACAGAGCAAGACAGAGAGACAGAGAGCAGAGAGACAAACAGACAGAGTGAGAGAGAGACAGAAAGAGAGACAGAGAGAGAAAGACAGAAAGAGAGACAGAGAGAGAGAGAAAGAGAAAGACAGAGAGAGTTTCAAAATAAGTTTCAAAGAACAAAATAAAAGCGTCAGCAGTAAATCCAGAAAAACGATAAAAAGAGATGAAGAAGAGTCACAACGGTAGAGTACAGTAGAATAAATCACAGTAGAAAGTGGGTAGACGTTGTCATGATCTCACATGGTGACATTGTGCTGCCCACAGTGGAAGGTGTGGCCCTTGGTGACGGAGAACAGCCAGCGAGCGATGGCCGTTTCCTCTGGTATATGAAACCTCTGCAGCCTCACGTTGCCGTACCAGCCGTACTTGGACAACTTCTGAGCCGGTTTGGACGAGAGCTCGGAGACAAACGTCACCTGTCCATCTTCAGGGGACAAGAGTTCATTGTATGAAAGTGCACAAACACAGATTCACTGCTGAGTGTGGTAAAGCAATATACATAATGTATGAGTCAGTAAGTTAGTAGTTTGTAAATAACTGGAACTGGAACTGAACCAGGACTTTATAGGATGGTACCGGCGGAACCGCCTCCAGATCAACTCTGGTAAAACCAAGGAGCTGGTGGTGGACTTCCGCCGGGGTAAACGCTCTCCTCCGGTACCAGTGAACATCCAGGGAATGGACATTGAGATCGTGAGATCTTATAAGTACCTGGGTGTTGACTTGAACAATAAACTGGACTGGACTGACCACACACACACACACACACGCACTCTACAAAAAGATGTCAGAGCAGACTCTATCTGCTGAGGAGACTCAGGTCTTTTGGACTGCAGGGAGCCCTCCTGAGGACCTTCTTTGACTCCGTGGTGGCATCAGCCATCTTCTATGGAGTGGTCTGCTGGGGCGGCAGCATCTCGACAGCTGACAGGAACAGACTCAACAAACTGATCAAGAAGGCCAGCAGTGTGCTGGGGTGTCCACTGGATACGGTGGAGGTGGTGGGAGTCAGGAGGATGATGGATAAGCTATCATCCCTGATGAACAACACCTCCCACCTCATGCGGGACGTCCTGGCAGCTCTGTGTGTGAAGAAGAGGTACCGCAGGTCCTTCCTTCTGCTGCTGTCAGGCTGCACAACCAGCTGTGCTCCCAGTAGACCACACAACACTAAACAATCAGTGCAATAATTACACTGTGCAATAAAAAAATACTATATAATATTTTTATTTTTAGTTATATTTAGTAATTGTGGATTTTTTTACTTAGTTGATATTCTTTACTGTTTATTACTTATTTATAATACTTGCTGCTCTTGTCTTTTACCATGTACCTTGTGTCCACTGTCCACTTTGCTGCTGTGATCCTGTACATTTCCCCATTGCGGGACTAATAAAGGATTATCTTATCTTATACAAATACGCTGTTCTATGTATGTGATAAAAGACCATTAATGATACAATATATTATTTTAATTAAAAATAACACACTGGTGAAATGTAGCCAGAGAGATGAAGTTTGTTGTTATTAAGTTGGATAACCAATTAGTAGAATGGTTCGATGGCATATACTGTAAAGACACACGTCGTCACATTCATACCATCATAGTGAAGACAGAAATGTCTCTTGAACAATGTGAACGTGAGTGCAGGAGAGGACTAAAACGTTTCTTCAGGTAAACTAGTTAGCAAACATGCTAAAAGGACCAGTTAGCACAGTCTAGTTAGCTCTGTCTTCGTCTCTCGTGCTGAACAACACTCACCGTCTGCTAACATCCGAGTCGTCAGGGCGACGAGAAGGAGACCGCGTAGAAAACAATACTCCATGTTTCCCTCACGAGCGTCTGAACCATTACACCGTCCTTTAACTACCTGTAATGTCAAACCAGTCTATCGCTGAGGAGCAGTAGTTCTTCACGCGCAGCACTTCCTGGATTTCTATGTAAATACATGACGTCACGTGCTTCCTTTGGGCCCGTCGGAAAAATTAACATCATTCACATGAACGACCGAGAACAAAATGGCATTTCATTGATAATTTGTGTAATTTTAAAATAGATAATATTGAAATATTGTTAATTGACATAAACAACAAGTTTTTGTTGCTGATGCAAAACATAATGCACAGCAGTGAATAAGGTACAGCACATATTAGGCCTTGAATGCAGCGCGTGTGTTAATTATAATGGTAATGTACAAGCTTAAGAGAACCATGGAAGGCAACGCTGTCCTATTGAAACAGCTCTGAAATGTCTAATTTTAATGTGTATATAATCATCACTAATGTCCATTTTTAAATGTGTTTACCATTACATTATAATGAATTTCATGTTTACACATGCCACATTCATTCAGCATTCATACTTCTCTGCTGTTTGGGTTGTGAGACGAGCAAGAGCATTAATATAGACTCTTTTTTTGTCTTGTTTATTACCAACCGACATATTAAGCTCATCATTGCAGCAGAACAATGACACCATCTTTAAAATCCTCACAGGCTCATTGCCTTACATCCACAACTGTGAAATATTTCAAAGAGACTGGACAATATATGTGATATAAGATATTATTATGAATAAGATAAGACAATCAAATGAAATTCAGTATACATGAAAATGACAGAAAAAAGGAGTCCATGATCAGTATCTCTGCAATTCAAGTCACCCATGTCTAAAACATTTATTAGACAAGGACATGTTTAGATATTTCCTAGTAGAGCTTCCTCATATTTGTAATGTTTTTAATTGTTAATAAAAGTGTTTTTTTGTCTCTTGGAACACCTAAAATACACACATCAAACAGTGTACATCCCAATCAAAAGCAAATGATTAGTGAAAAAGAGAAAGGGGCCCATTCACCTTCAAGCATCATTCATCGTTCATTCATCAGTGTCAAAATGCATTTTAAATCCCACTGCATTACTGGCAGTTAACTGTTGAGGGGAATAGCTTCAAACCAAACATCATACATTCAAATTTTGCTTTATAGAAGATCATAGAAACGTTACATCGTCCTGTGACTCCACCCAGCACCACTGAGCATCATAGCCCAGCAAAGCCGAGTCTCTATTAGGCGCGCTCTCTTCCTCTTCCATCGTATTGTGCTGCAGGGCTCTGAAACTCTCCTGAGTTTGGTGCTCCGTCTGTGTCTCTCCTGACTGTTTAGTGAGGGGAAAATTATTCCCTTTTTTTCTTGCCCTGTTAGATCTGAGGAGAGCTCTTCTGATGATGCCAGCGTCGCCTTTGATGTCTTGTAACGGAGCTACATCTGAGTCCTGTGGTTGTGACTTTTCTGATTTGGCACCAACCAAACAGTTGGCAAGACCAGATAATGACCGACCACGGCTGCCATGTGCGGAACGACTGACTTCAAACTTGAAGGTGGAAGGACTCGGAGGTCTTTCCTCAGTAGACTCTTGGATCGGCGTGTCAAAGTAGCTCTTGTGGTTTGATTCGCCATCATCAGCGTGCGGTGGGTGATCCGCTGATTCCTCGCCAGAGTTTTCAGTCAAATCCTGAGTTGGACTTTGACTTTCTCTGTGGGAGCAACGATATAATTACTGAGCCACATATGAAGCCTGAGCCCTAAAGCTAACAAATACTTTAAATCTACATCCTGCACGTTTCTCCAAGTTTTTACTGAATTTCTGAATCTGACTGATTGAAGCAGTAAATTAAGCAGTGAAGTCAAATTTAGATTTTTTTTTTTGTTTTAGGTTTCAGAAGTTGTTTGTTTAATGACCACTGCAACGATTATATGGAATTTTCTGTTCAAGTTCAAAAGTTTAACCACACTACTTGTAGGCTATCCTATGAAAAGTAAACCATTTTCATGACAATTCACTGACATATTCTCTTTTGAACACTGAACATGCCACATATGATCTTTATAACTCTGAAGTTTATAATACAATTTGTGTTTATATGTCACTTCTATGGACATATTGCTTTCTGAAATACAAATGCCCCTGGTGACACTGAAGACACGCCAACCAATAGTTTGGCAAGATTTTGGCCATGGCATGACTCTGTTTAATACACTTTTTTGTACATCTGCACTGGGTTCCAAATTGCTTACTTTTTCTTGTAAGAGTACTACATACTACATCTGCCTTGACAAAGTACAAACGTGTTGCATGCAGTATGCATTCAATTGGTAAATACTTCATCATAACATGAACTTTGACCAGCTTGCTCATATATATTCCGCGCCGAGGATTGTTGGCCAGAAAAGCATGTTGGCTTGCATACTGAATGCAACCGGATTAAGTAGGACATCCTGGTATTTTTGGCATACTGCATTTTATATATTATGTATTGGGACATACTAAATCTTTTTTCCTGGCATACTAAATAGTATGGTCGTCTGGGTATTGGAACACATAGATAATCTATTATTTTTTAAATTAGCGCACATTTTCAATCAGAACAGCTTCCTGTACACCTGCCAAACCTAAACTGTACGGTACCTGCAGGGGGACATCGAGAGCCCGTGCTCCTCCACAGTGACCAGGCTGCTCAGGCTGCTTGTCAAGCTGCTGCCACGGCTGGCTAAGGCCCCCCGCTCCTCCATCAACCAACGCATGGCCTCAATACCCTCGTGAACGGCCACCAGCTGGCGCAGAATCTTCACATCGGCAGAACGCAGCCACCTCTGCAAGAATAGAGAGGAGTTAGATAAGTGTGATACAAGTATATATAAGGGAACTTGATATGTGTGTGTGTGTGTGTGTGTGTGTGTGTGTGTGTGTGTGTGTGTGTGTGTGTGCACTGCAGGTATGTATATGGGGGGAGAGAGGTATGTATTTAACCTCTCTCAGAGGCCATCAGACATAAATCATCCACACACACACACACACACACACACACACACACACACACACACACACACACACACACACACTAGTGAGGCCCTTGCTTGTGTACTCATTTGACAACAAAGCATGAAGCAGAACAAAAGAGCAAAACTAAATTAGAAGTATGTTGGAGGAACTTAAGGTGAAAAGGTGTTCAGAGAATGAGCAGAATGTGTGAAATGAATTGAGAGGAATGAGAGAGAGGCCAGGTGATGGGTGGGGTGAAGAGACAGGTGACACGCTCTGTCATCAGAAATAAATAATAAGCAGGTGAAGTGGCTCCGAACTGAAAGCAGTGGTTTTGACATTTCTGCTGTTCAGAGAAAAAAACATTCGTCTGTCATCAGAATAAACAGAGGAGTTATTCCTGGAACAAGTTGTGCAAGTGTTTGCCAAACATGGAAAGATATGCAGGTGGACATGCAGGCGCACTCAGACAGTACACACCACAAAACAGAAGTTGGTTAATTTAGGTAAATGCATAATTATAGGCTACTGTATATTCTCTATGATAGATTCAATGCTGATAACAGAATAGGAGTCTTTACCATCTCTTGTTTTAAGCTGCTTATTTTGTCAGAAAAGCTATCGCTGAAGGCAGAGCTGCGGTCTCCCCTGTCGACCACATCGGACCTCCAACCATCTTCGCAGTCCGCAGCATCCCTCATCCAAATCAGAAGACTTTCCGGTGTTTTCATGCCAACCTTATTTTCCACTTCTGTCAGATCTGGGAAGGAATCGTTGAGGATTTCCTCATCCATCCCACCGCGCCGTATTTTACTTCCAAGTCCTCCGATCGGTGGCTTTGGATGGAGAAGAGCTCGCGCGTAAAGTCGCTTTCCAAATTCCACTGTGAGAAGTTAAGACTCCACAGCGGGGAAACCGCGCACCCATAAATCTCCCACACTTACAGCAAAGTCCCACACGTTATATTCCTGAACACTCAACAACAAACCGTGACCACGAATGACAAACGTGCCACAGAGGCGCAGCACGAGCCGTGAAAACGCTGGAACGACAGATCACCTGTACCTGCTGACAGGCCGTCGCCATTCACGCTGCTGAGGTATTGATGGTATGTAGCACAGAATGTGTTGCTGGAAAGTGGAAATGCTCTTTGTGTAGTCCTCAAACAATGGTGGGAGTTCCATATACCAGCAGTCACGTGAAGAGGCAACACCTGTGCGCACCGAGCTGCTTGTGATGTGAGAAGCGCACGTTAAATCTGTAAAAAAAAATCTCTTTATTAGCCTGTCTTTATATGTTTAACCTTGATTCCAGACAGAGTAGGGCTACGTATTACTTATAATTGATTATGTAAATATTTAATCCATCAGCATGTAACTAAAGGCAGTAAACCTGTAGTTGTATAACATGTAATTTAGGATATGCAGAATCATTAGTGTCTTTAACTTTTCCTGTGATCAAATTTAAATGTCCTCATGTCAACCTCTGTTTGTTCATTCATTTGGGGGTATTATGGTGATAAAGGTTTTTGTTTTAAAATGTAGATATCTTGTTCAAATAAGTTGAATTAATATACAGTAGGTGTAGGCAATGGCAAAGATATATATATATTTTATTACGTTGTAAAAATGTGTTTTGAGACATTTTGGATCATATTGTGGAAGTGCTTAAAAGGGACAGTTCTCCTAAAATCCAAAATGCATACTTTTGCTCTTACATGTGCTATTTATCAATCAAGATTGTTTTGAAATACGTTGCCTAGTTTTGCAGATGGATGTTCCTGTTTTGCAGTCTGCCTTCTCTCCAATGTAATGGGACTGTATGGCACTCGGCTTGCGGTGCTCAAAGCACCAAATAACCTTTTTTAAAACTCAACAGCAGTGTCTCTTAACAGAAAGCATGAACCAGTTATTCAAAATAATCCACAGACCTTGTTGTAAGCAGGTTCATCTATGGTATTTTTGATTTTGGGGTGAACTGTCCCTCAAAGATATTCTGTATAAGAAGCAGGTCTGTGCTGTTGCACAGCTCACTTTTAGACACGGAGATATAAATAGTTAGCAAGCTAACATCTGCCACACACTCAAATAGATGATTTATTTTTATTCATCCGTCATCTTGCCCCATATTGATGGCTTTCAAAATCAGAGCAACGGTTATGGGAGGTTCTTGCGTCCTTTATGATTGAGGATAAGACCAGTTGTGCATTAAGTGAATTGTTAAAATAGTATATAATACAAATAATAATAATATATTAATAGATGACAGTGGCAGCCTGAGAAAAAAAGATAAAGCAACTAGCAGAATGCATGAACTGAAAATAAGTTTATGATGCTTCATCTGTTTACAGAAAACTAAGCTGAGACCTCAGAGGGCAAAGTTAGTTTTATGTGAAAAAGTCGGAGGCATCTTTAATTAAAACGTTGAGGGTTTTACCACTGGCCACTGTTAGAGGGAGACAAACACCACTGCATCCAACACAGACTGGTGGAGACCTTTGTGTCAGCTGTTATCAGCCGAGTGGCTTTGACTGAGAATCAGGAAGCTCCAACGTTTCCAACTGTTTTAAAGAGAATGTAATTAACATATAAAAGTATGCAATGGACCATTAGCATGATAAGCATAAGTCTCTTACAACATACACACTGTAGTTGGGAGGATGCTCAGAAAAACACTTAATATCTTCATTTCAAGTTTGTAAAAAACAATTTATATCATATACAAAAAAATAGCACACAGTCCCACAAAACAAATACAAACACAACAAATAAGAGACAGCAACTAAATACAACAAAAATATAAAAGGAGGGTAGAACCATGTTTCAATGAATTAATCTCGATCTCTCGATCTACTTAAAAGATGAAATATTACTAGCCTATTGCCTTACCTCCCTTACTCCAGTATAGAGGCTAAACTCAGTTCAGTCACCTTTAAATCTCAGCTGTGCAACAGAATCCCCTGGTTCATTTCACTGGAGCTGCTATGTGGAGACCAGTATAAGACAGTCCCAGGTGAATTAATGAATATGAATACAAGGTAGGATTTAGATATATATATATATATATACTTAAATATGATTTAAGAAATCATCACAAAATATGTAGACAAATTATGAATGAACCACCAAGACACATGAACCAATTTGACACTCTAAGGCGACTCAAACCACACAATGATGCACACATGCAAGATGGCTACTCCAATGCATACTCAGCCCCCCCCTTTAACACAGCTAAAAGCCCCACAAGAACAAATAAAACTGAATATGGCTCCTCTAATTGATCAGCTAACAACACACTAAAAGGGAAGAGGTCTGAAGAAAAGTGTTGGCTGCTCTCGTAGCATCTTCGATTAAAATCTAATAGAAACAGGAGCACATTGATATACAAAAGGAACCTTTACAAGAAACATTTTACAAAACATATGTAATGTAAAAACAAATTATACACTTTGCTAGACTGGAACACAAGCCCCCAATCGGTGACTGAAATCTATATTTATAAAGAACCATGTTAATATTGTATTAAAAGGACTAAAATGTTACAACATCTCTGATCTGCTTGAGCATAACGGCTGATGTGCTTTAGCAAGTCCCTCCGAACATGACGAATCAAACAAATAACACATTTTTTTTAATCAACAAATCTTTAATTTAATACTATGAGCTAAAATAAAGATTTCATGGCTCTAAAATTTCACTAAAACTGAGATTTTAAACATATTTTCAAACCTACAAAATAAAAAACCAAACAAATGCTGCCCAGGTGAGCTTCCCACCCCTTTTTATAGACTCTGTCCCTTCCTGGGTCATAGTGCTAGACTAACTGTTAACTTCCCTTCCACTAAAATAATAAATGTGTGTGCACATAAATATATCTGAAACGTTAGCTGTTGTATTGTTACAGCTGTTGCTAACGTTCATGTTTAAAAGCTTTAAATTGATTCCCCTTCATTTCTAACGGACATAAGATGAAGCATTAATATTCCCTCCACACTCGCTGTCTGCTGCAGCATAACAAAAAAAAGTCTTTGTAAGAGACGAGACATCTGCTCAGCCACACGCTCTGACTTTTGCTCATAACGTACGGCTTCTGTTGACATGATCTGGCAGTTGATGTGTTTTGGGGAATCAGCCAACTCAAATCAAATAGCTTGTTTCCTCTGCAAAGACCTGTAGATGGCAGCAGACGTTCAAGCGCTCAGATATTTGACGACATTCTCAGAGGTTGAACAATCAAGCCTGATTCTCGCTCCCACTGGGATTTCATTCATTAGCTCTGTTTTCTTAAGAGTACAGATTACGTTTCAAACCCTGGAAACTGAGCCCAAGTCAACACTCTGAGGTCATCTCAACTTATGAATCATAATGTTTTCTGTAATTTTATAGGAGAGTTTCGGCCATTAATTCTCCAGGTTTCTTAACAAACATGCTCTACCGCTGCGAGCGCATTCCATGATTTCATCGGAGAGGCATAATACTGACAGGAAATATGTCATACTTGACACAACATTCTTGTAATGTCCATGGAATGAAAACGCAAGTGGGAAGTTGGAATGACGAGACGATAAATAAATCTGGGTACTGTGAGCCCAGGGGGGGGGTGGCCGTAAAACATTACCCACGTATTAGCAAGTGTTCTCAGGGTAGCTCAGACTAACCCTGGGGTCAGCGTTACATGAGGTCGAGGGTGAGCATAAAAAATGTTACACAGAGAAGGAATTATGTTTTTTACGAGTCGGGGCCTCCTACTTCCAGTTTTAGGGAAATCATAAACTTACTCAAACATTACAAAAAAATGGTCAAATTGTGTCATTGAAAGGCCAGAATTATGAGCAGATAGGATTTTACAGCATCTGTCAGGGCTGTTAAGTGTGATTTACTAAGAATCATAAAGAAGATGTGGGGGTTTAATAGGGGAGTTGCCCTACTTTTTTTTTTTTTTGCCAAACCACCTGAAACGAGAAAAGCAGAGACACATTCACTCACGTGGATTGAATTTATCCTGAAGTCTCTTACACATAGGGAACACGTTCCTGGGAATAGAGGAATAGATATTTTACTATTCTCGTGTTGTAGCCTAATTCCCCAGTGAATCAGCCTGAAGCGTGGCGTGTGTGTGTTTGCATGCATCGAGTCAAGGGTCAGAAAAACAGCATAACAGCTGAGGCCAGGAAATCCTCCAGGTTCACATGGTCTGTGGAAAGACCCTCATGTACAAACAAAGCCAATCAAGGAGGGAGGAGACCCCTGAACTTTACAGCACAATTAGGCCAGAAATCACTCAATGGTTCATATGTTTCCCCCCAAAAAAATAAGCTCTCAAGTGTGGAAATCTTCACCTGTCTGTTTTTGTTACCTTTGGACAGAACCAGGCTAGCTGTTTCCCTCTGCTTTCAGTCTTTATGCTAAGCTAAGTTAGCCAGCTGCTAGCTGTAGCTTCATATTTACTGTACAAATATAAGAATGGTATCAATCTATTCGCAAAGCATATTTACCGAAAATGCTGAACAGTTCCTTTAAGGATCTAACTGACGTGTTTCAAAATTATGCAAAAAGGCCCAAGATTAAAAGAGAAACAGTTAGTTAATAACTCCCGCTGCTCATGAATTTTTAGTTAGGCGATCACGCTGCTTTGTGCATCTGTTTCCATTTAGGAACCTACAGAGAGATTAAATGAGTGTGGAAACGTAATGGATCTCATATGTATGCAGAGGCCCATTTACATCCTGTAATTGTGTTGTGTTTATTCAAACCATGACATAAAGCACAGATCGCAGAGCTGAGAAGACACATAAATACAGAGTTTACAGTGTGTGAGAGGCATGCTATGGAGCCCATTAGTTTCCACTGGAAAGCTTACGATACCAAAGTGCAATTTGCATTGTCAATTGGGGCAAAACTAAAACAGAGATGCACATGGCGCACAAACAGATAGCCCGTGCTGTCGGACTGCAGGGTCATCAATAGATTCCTGCTGCATCAATCTTTGTTGTTTAAACAGATGTCGGCGGCACCAAAGAGCTTGTGCTGGGCCTGATCGAATGCTTGATAGGAAAGCCCAGAGGAGCCTGTGTCAGAGGCCACCGGGGCCAGTAGATTCCAAGCACATTAACATTCCTGAATAAATAACCCCAGGGAATGTTATTGTGGAGACGTTAAACAGGATTTTCCTCCCAGAGCGCAGGAGAACGACCAGGCATCACTCTGGCGTCTCCATCGCCTCGGGTTAGGAGGAGCTAAAGCAGCCGGTGCCAAAATGAAGAGCTTTTTAAACCCCCCTTCTATCCTTTCCTTCCTTCCAATTGCCAATTGCACCACAGGAAATAATTCTGGTGATTCTGCGTCATTTAGATATTGTTCCTCAGAATCAGATGTATTTGCCCAGTGTGTGTGCACATGCAAGGAATTTTGTCTCAGTTTCTTTTTCATCTCTCCGGATGTACTTTCACATGAATTTAAATAACAGCGAGGGACAAGGACAACAAAGCTGAACAAATAAAGGTAGAGAGCGGCGGGACTGTTGTGTACACAAGAAAAAAAATAGGTGTTTATATAATGTTCCTGCCAGTGTACATACAAACACATCTGACCAACCAGTGATATTACCAAGCACAAACACATATTTTATATCATGTTTATACCTTTCCATTAACAGGCATAGTACTAAATATTTTACATCTTTCTGGATTCTGCTGTGTCGACCACACGATGGGGTTCCCATTGTTTTCCATGCAACATGTGTTCGTAATAATGGACTTTCAGCGGGACCAGCAGGGGTGGAGAGGTTAAGTATAGGCAAGTCAAGTGAATCTTATTTATATAGTCTCATATCACAAATTAGCTAATATAAGGCTAATAAAAGCAGGTAAGCTTTGCTGAACTACGTGACATTGTTTAATATTGTGTTTAACTTTGACGATCGAGTGTTTCCAGGTAGTTTTGCATACGTCACTAACTGCCACATCAGACCTCTCCAATCTTTCATAGCATATTACACATGCTGGTAACTCATCACTGTACATGTGATACAATTACTCCTCAGTTTGCACTGTTACCGTGAAGAACACAATTCCATTCAGGCATTCATAATCAATAGTGATACCACTGGGGGAAGTGAGTGTTTCCAATCAATGCTGCATCTCATTTGAAGAGTGACAATCGATGTTCCCTCTTCTTCTTCTTTTTTTAAACCTGCATTGATTGATTTTTTTTGGGCCACTTGGGGATAGTGCAACAAGCTGAAAACACTGTACTGAAGTTGTAATTGCAGTTATGTTAGCCAACGGTTGTCTATTTAAACATGGAGAAACATTAGCATTCATTTTAGAGTCAGGTTTGTGGTGGTCTGACAATTTTGAGTCAAAAATATTCACTCTCTAGTTAGAAGATCGAGTGTTTCCAGCTCTGTTTTGCTTTCCTTCAGCTGCTAAATGCTTCTCTAAATGCTCCACAATGTTCATCAGCTAGTAGCAATAACTTGGTCTGCTTGCTGTTTTGGTGCAGAGCAGGAAGTGTGCAGTTGGTCTTTCGAATTTTTTTTCACTGAAAACAGCTGCCTGCAGCAGCCGGTGTTTTTGCTGTTGCCAAATATGTGGCCAAGTCAGAATTGAGCGTGATTTGGAAAGGTATTTTCAACATCAACATCATCAATTATGAGTCAATATGATCAGTCGAAAACCCCAGTTAGTTTTGAATCACAACTAGTTGTTGAATTTGCCCTCAAAGAGCTTTACTTGTAGAGTGTCATTGTACAATGCTGGACACGACCAAGCAGTCGCTCTGCTCTATTCTTCAGCCTTACGTCAACTGGGTTGTTGGAATTCTGATTCCTCCATTAAACGACCTGTCAAACAGCTCACTAGTGGCTCCAAACTGAATGCTACACAATAAAAAAGCCTTGCTTGTTTCATAGCTCCCCTTCTACTCAGAAAAGTCAGTTATTGCCAAATTCTTGACGATGTCTCCCCCTCGCTCTATCTGTGCATGTTGTGGCGTTAGATGTCTGGGGAGGAGGATTCCTCCGGATCGACCTGTTGCTCCGTTGCAGTGCAGCTCGGAGTTAGCTAGATAGGACCAGAGTCCACCCTTCTCCTCCCCTGGTGAATCACACATTCCTAATGTTGGAGGTCAGCATTGAGGAAGGACTACAGCTCCGGACACAGTGATGGTTGAGTGAAATATGGCTGTTGTTGATTGGGTGATTTTTCTCTGTAAGGCCTGCGAAGGCATCCTGTAAAGTGATCTTTCTCCAGAGACGCGTATTCATTGCTTTAAAGGTCACAACCGAGCGCCTGCCGAGTGACACGAGAAAGAGAAGTGAACAAGGTCAAAAAGCCTCTGGCCAGGTGCCAAAGGAAATACAGGTTTCAGCGAGAATGAGTGCGGTACCTGAGATTTAAAGTTAATCACGCAGGGAAAGTTATACCCCGTCTTCCTACTCTGCTCCCTTTTTTTTTCTTCTTTTCTCAATATTTCTGTCCTGTCTCATTCTTCCCCCTGCGCCGTTTCTCTGGTTACTAAATGAAAACACATGAGACCCTATAGAAGGGGGTTCTGGGATTTCGCTCACCTCCGTTGTACACACAAAACGTTTACATTTGATTGACACATTAAATGTTTATTATCACTCGATTACCGTATCACGGGAAGGCCTGAGGAAACACAAACCCTCTGCTATATGGTGACATGTTACCTCAACGGTGATGGCAAGCTGCATGACCAACCTCCATTTACCTCCTTATCTCCAATTATTAAGCATGTGTCATAAAAAGATAAAGAGCCTCGCTGGTAAGATGTTGCTGTGCTGTCAGCAAATGGCTGCCAGTGCCAGGTGAGCATATGGAGAGCATCAGAGCACGCTGCTCACAATGTTTGATGAAGTCAATGTTTGTGTTCCGTCAGCAGTATATTCTTCTTGGCTCCGTCCCCATGGGGCTCCTTCAGACACATATGGAGGTAATTTGTTCAAATACTTCAGCAGAGAAAGAAATAAGAGGGGGGGGGGGGGGTGGTGGTGGCCTTGGGATTTTGGGGTTGGAAATCAGTTTTGAGATGTTGGGAATGAGTGGGGGGGTATACGTATTTAAGGGGGTAAAGGGAACCGATGTTTCTGTGAGAAATGGCTTTTAAAGAGCTTCAAGTAACATGCTAGTGTTTAGAGGTTTTATGGAAGTCGCTGCATGATTGTGACATCAAACAGAAAACAATGCAGGAAGTCTAAAACCCCCCCCAGTAGAGCTGTCGTTGTCCAGCAGTCCCCACAATAGTTGTTGGATAAAACAAACAGCACTATTCTCACTGCCTTGTTGTTAGAGGAGCTAAAACTTTAAAGTTTCACCTCAGGGTGTCACCAGGATAAAGGTAAATTGTGGAATAACCACATTAACAAAGGATCGTCCCCTGATGAGCATGATTGTGTTCAGAAGTCTTCTGGGAACCACGAATAGTCACAATAAAATGAAATGATGGAAATTCATTTGGGTATATTGTGATCCACCTGATGATTGTCCTAGGAAATCTCATCGAGGGTCTAAAATTCAAATGGTTCATCCTCTGGAGAGCATGCATGATACATTGCTTGTAAATGTCCTGTAATCCTGACTTGTTGATCTTCGCCTAGCCTCTGGGGTTCACAGATACCCAGATCTTCTCATATTAGGGAATCTAGACATTATTTTTCTGAAAACCTTCTCACATAAAATTATAAGTTTTAAGTGAATGATGAGAGAGCTAATCATGTTTGAACGCAGGATGTCTCCACAAAAAAAGGCTCTGCTATGACAGTGTTGATGTTGAGCTGGAAAAGCTCCAGGATAGGGTTTAACTGTCGACAAAATGTTGCAACATAACGAGCCAAACACTAAACACACTTAACCCTCTGTGTACATTAGACTGTGTCAGGCTCAGACTCCCGGTGAGTGCAGCCCCGTCTCCAGATCAGCTGTAAAGGTAGTGACGGCAGAGATTTTGCCTCCCTCCTGGTGTTTACATTATCCAGACACAGGGGAGGACGAGGAGAGAAAGAATGAAAGAGAGAAACAGAGAGAGAATTACTTACAGCTGCAGCACTGCAACTTAAAGTCGGAGGGCTTCTGGGCCCAAACACAACATATTATAGCTAACATTAGGATTTACAGCTGTTTTT